>NW_020885652.1:0-10840 GCF_003945725.1 Corapipo altera
TTATTATTTGCCACACGTTTTCTTTTAATTGCTGTGTTAATTTATGATGCTGTTGCAATTTAAAATAGAGAACCTGCTTGGCAGCCTGCATTCCTAAAATAATCAACTTCATTAATATGATTAAGAGCAAAATCTTTTACTGCTTCTGGTGCTGGGTATTAAACTGAAGAATGAGCATTTAAATAGTTTCTCACGCAGGTCTCTTATTTTTACAAAGTATAAAAGCCCAGCCAGTTTTAAGGCTTTATATCCCAAAATAGGACTGTACTGTATTTTAATAGTAAAGCAATAAAAAAAACCCCAACCTTTTTCCATGAAATAAGAAAGAAACACAATGTAAAGTATTATAAGTTCCCAGACCTCCAGTGCATGACTAATACTGGGATGATGGTTTTTGACTGGTCAGAAACCATGAAATAATAAGAAAATGATGGTGCAGTTGAACATGGGGCGATGGTTTATGATTCGTGGGATTTGAGTTACCAGGCTAAATTTAAACCCTTAATTTGCCTAAATGAAAATTGCTCAGTCTGGTTACAGCCTTTTCTCAGCCAAGTCTGAAAATGAGCTGCAGTTGCATGTTATTAGTCTTACTTTGGAGGTTTATAATTATAACTACAGTAATTTAGGGATGATCAGATGGTTAAAACTGAGGTAGGCACTTGTTTCCCCCCAAGGAGGATTTGGGGAGGTCAAGTCTTGTACAAATTCAAGGCTTCTCTTCCTTCTTGTGAGAGATGAAGGCCGGGCAACATTTCTGTGAATTCACTAAAAAGAACTATTATTTGTATATAAACTATATAAGAAATCAGTTTATTTTATGGAATATTTATCATTAAGGTGTCTTTTAGCCCTGCTCACACACCAGGACACAGGAATGAAAAGGACACAGGAATAAAAAGGACAGTCTGTGTCTCGCAAAGGTCTGAGGATCCGGGAAGAAAGAACAGATGGAATCAGACAGATGGAGGAAAGCAAGAAAACAATGATCCAATGTCAGCCGGCGTGACGGGAAGGCAGCTCAGCCCCCCAGGAGGCTGCTGGGCAGTTTTCTGCAGGAATCACAGCAAAAAGCAGGGAATGGCCTGGGAAAGGGTGTGAAGGTGCTGGTTTGCACTCCAGCACCGAGGGATCGGGGGCTGGCGCTGCCGGCAGGGAGCGTGTCCTGGGGTGATGTGGAATCAGGGAATGGTTTGGGTTGGAAGGGACATTAAAGATCATCTTGTACCAACCCCCTGCCACGGGCAAGGACACCTTCCACTAGCCCAGGTTGATCCAAGTCCTGTGTAACCTGGCCTTGGACACTTCCAGGGATCCAGGGGCAGCCACAGCTTCTCTGCCCAACCTGGGACAGGGCCTCAACACCCTCACAGACAACAATTCCTTCCCAATATCCCACCCAAATCTCCCCTTAATCCATTCCCTCTTGTCCTGTCCCTCCATCCCTTGTCCCCAGTCCCTCCCCAGCTCTCCTGGAGCCCCTTCAGGCCCTGCCAGGGGCTCTCAGCTCTCCCTGGAGCCTTCTCTTCTCCAGGGGAACCCCCTCAGCTCTCCCAGCCTGGCTCCAGAGCAGAGGGGCTCCAGCCCTGGCAGCAGCTCCGGGGCCTCCTCTGGACTCTCTGCAGCAGCTCCAGGTCCTTGTGCTGTTGTTCCCAGGGCTGGAGCAGCTCTGCAGGGGGGTCTCAGCTGAGACAGGGGCAGAGGGGCAGAATCCCCCCCTGTCCTGCTGCCCACACTGGGGGATCAGCCCAGGGCACGGGGGGGTCTGGGCTGGGGCATCTCCATCCCCTCATCCACCCCACAAAGGAGAGAGAAATATCCTCCAAACTCCACATTGAAGGAGCCACTGGAGAAATAGGAAGACTCCAGAGAAAAACAAGACTTCAAGATCAGTGTAGCTTCTGGAAGTGCTTGATGGGTCAGGGAAGATGAGGATGAACCATTGGTTTTGAGATTTAATTTATTAACATTTTGTTCATTTAACTTTCATGAGGGACTCTGGAATGACCATTTTTTGGGTATTGAAAGGGATGGACACTGGAAGAATCCAGGATAGGCCTGGTATGTCCATCCTCAGAGATATTCAGAATTTCACTGGACAAAGTCCTGAGCAACCTGATCCAGTTGGATCCAGCAAGTCCCTTCCAACCTTAAAGAGGGAATTGTTCAATGTGTTCAGTGACTTTAGAGCTGGAGAGAGAGTCAAGGCTGGGCAGGAATGGAGGTATCAAATGGCTTTCAGAGTGGAGGTTTTTGGGCATAAGAGAACTTAAAGTGGATTATGAGGAGAAACGAGCAGGATGAAGGTGTGAGGGCAGAGCAGGGAAAGGGATAAAAGTGAGTGCAAAGGAGACAGAGTGAGATATTTGAGATAAGTGTGGAGATGATCAAGAAAATCCTGCACTGGTGAGCACAGAGGAGAAGAATGAAAGGCAGATGGAGGGCAGGGAAGCTCAGGAGGCAGGGAAGGGCCACAACACACACTGACCATGAATTCTTGGGAATATTAGGCAAGATCCTCTCCTTGGAAAGAGGTAGTGCAAAGAAGACAGGGAACCTCAAGAGTGAACAGTGTATTAGCCAGGTAGCAGAAGTTGAGGCTGAGTGAATCCATTCAAAGAAGGAATTTATAATGGATGAAGTCACCCTTTCCCTTCATTGCTGCGATTCATCAAACCAAAGATAGACTTTCAGAGCTCAGATACCTTCATTTGAGCAAGTCACCTTTATAGCTGACACAGAACAGAAGATTTGAGGACTTGCTTCATCTCCTCCTAAAATAGAGACCTAAAAGAGATCAACTGACTCATGCCCTAAAAGAGTCGGATTTTCCCCCACAGATTACAAAGGGAGCTCACACCCCAGGGCTCAGATTGGTCTGTGCTGTTGGAATTTCAGTTTTGAAAATCCACCCCAAACCCTCTGCACCCCGACCACGGGGCACAGAGCTGGGTTCAGGGATGAGCTGAGATTGGGTAAGCTGGGAGAAGGGCAGGGGAGCCGGGGGTAGAAGAGGCTGAAGGGTGGGCACAAGGCAGAGGGGAGGTGGCTGAGCAGGGAATTCATCACTGGTGAGGCCACCCCTGGAGTGCTGTGTCCAGTTCTGGGCCCTCAGCTCAGGAAGGACATTGAGGGGCTGGAGCAGGTCCAGAGGAGAGCAACGAGGCTGGGGAAGGGACTGGAGCACAATTCCCATGAGGAGAGGCTGAGGGAGCTGGGGGGGCTCAGCCTGGAGAAGAGGAGGCTCAGGGGAGACCTCCTCACTCTCTGCAACTCCCTGACAGGAGGGGGGAGCCAGGGAGGGGTTGGTCTCTTTTCCCAGGCAACCATCAGCAAGACAAGAGGGCTCGGGCTTCAGCTGTGCCAGGGGAGGTTTAGGTTGGAGATTAGGAAGAATTTCTTTGCAGAGAGGGTGCTCAGCCATTGGAATGGGCTGCCCAGGGAAGTGGTGGATTCTCCATCCCTGGAGGTGTTTAAGACGAGACTGGATGTGGCATCAGTGCCATGGGCTGGGAACCAGGGCGGGGTTGGATCAAGGGTTGGACTGGATGATCTCAGGGGTCTTTTCCAACCTGGTTGATTCTATGATTCTATGATTCTATATTTCAGAGGGTGTGGTTGCTCCTCAGGCTCCACTGCCTGATATCTGTGAGATATGGGAGCTTGGAGAAATCCAAGTGGGACAGCCACGTGTGGACAAGGAAAATGGGTTCATTTTATGTGCCTTTTCTGTCTCAGCTTAGGCCAAATGACTTGGAGTTGTGTTCCTGTACCTCCAAGCCCAAGGGGAACCATTGCTTTGTTAGACTATTGCCAGGACCCAAATAATATCAACAATAACTAAAAATACTAATCATGAAGGACTGATCCAGATAACACCACATGTAGTGGTTTTTCAGTCATCACAAGGAATCCAGGGACTGAAAATGAGGATTTAATTGACTTGGCTTTAAATGATTGTCCGAGCTCCCACCTCAGGGCTGGTTTCATTTTCCTTGTCCACTCTAGAGGATGACAGTGGGGAGGAAGGTGACCTGTAACTCAGGGATGTGCATGAAGAGACCCCACTCTTTTTTTGGGTTGATGACATATTTATCACCCAGCACTTCTTCCCGGTTGCCAGTTCTGCCTTTAGACACAAAGCAGGTGGTTACCAAGAGCAGCAGAACCATGGAATGGTTTGGGATGGCAAGGTTGGAAGGGGTCTTAATGATCATCTTGTTCCACCTCCCTGCCATGGGCAGGAGCACCTTCCACTAGCCCAGGTTGCTCCAAGCCCCATCCAGCCTGGCCTTGGACACTTCCAGGGATCCAGGGGCAGTCACACCTGGGCCAGGGCCTCCCCACCCTCACAGACAGGAATTCCTTCCCATATCCCATCTAGCCCTGCCCTCTGGTAGTGGAAAGCCATTCCCTGTGTCCTGTCCCTCCATCCCTTGTCCCCAGTCCCTCTCCAGCTCTCCTGGAACCCCTTCAGGCCCTGCAAGGGGCTCTCAGCTCTCCCTGGAGCCTTCTCTTCTCCAGGGGAACCCCTCCAGCTCTCCCAGCCTGGCTCCAGAGCAGAGGGGCTCCAACCTTTGGAGCACCAGAAGCTGAGCTCTGAGCGAGATGAAGACAGTTCTGAACATCACAGAGTGACCACAGCTCTGCCCAGCGTGCTCAGGAGAGCCAAGTGTCCCCTCAGAAACTGCTGGATCTGAAGTCTGACCGAAGCAGTGCCGGCAAGAGATGATCCAAACCCTCCTTCCTGCTCATCCGACCTTGCTCCACACCTGTGTCTCTGCACTCCACGGGGAGGAACTCGTCGGAGCAAACCGACCTTTGCCTGCAGGGCTGCAGAGCCTGGAGCCAGCTCTGCCAACTTCCCTGGCTGTGGAATGAGGGAGTGATGACAGTGATGTTCGCTGTGGATTCCCATCCGCCTCCCATGGCTGTTTTGGGCTTTAATTAATACTTCCGAGCTCCTTAAGAAGCCACATTTCGGAGCCGTTATGTAAGCAGGAGTTATTATTATTAAAAAAACCCAACACATTACGAGCGCGTTATTAGTCTGACAGATGGAATTATCAGCGGAATTATATTTTTATCAATCACCCTGCCTTGCCATTCCTTTCCTTTCCTCTCATCTCTCTTTTATCACCCCTCAGCTCTGGGCTGGCAGCCCTAACACCGTCTACGTGGAGCGTTGCATCACCGGATGGCTCTCGATGGCATGGATGAGTAAACGAGCTCTTCCCAGGCAGGGAAGACTTTCCACATCGGAAAACTCACCGGAATCCGTCCGTGGGTTGAAAATGGGCACAAAATCCTTTAGGGACTGATGATGGTTGGAGCCCTTGAATATCATTTCCCTCACCCAGGCTGGCTCCCAGCACGGGCAGAGCGAACGGCTGCCACCCTCAACCGCGGGCTGGCAGGAGGAACCCTGCCAATGGGAAACGTTCACAATTCCCCAGCAGGAATTGTTCTCCAGCAAAACTGGCAAAATGCTGGGATGGGGAAGGGTAATTTTCTCTCTTATCTTCTCAAGAAGTTAATGGCAGTATCACATGAATGTGCTTTCCTGAGAGCTACTGATCTGCGGCTTCCTCGAGAGGGGCAGAGGAGGGGCAGGCCCTGAGCTCTGCTCTGTGGGGAACAGGGACAGGACCCAGGGAATGGGGAGGTTTAGGTTGGATCTCAGGAAAAGGTTCTTCCCCCAGAGGCTGGTTGGGCACTGCCCAGGTTCCCCAGGGCAGTGGGCACAGCCCCAAGGCTGCCAGAGCTCCAGGAGGGTTTGGACAACGCTCTCAGGGACAGGGTGGGATTGCTGAGATGTCTGTGCAGAGCCAGGAGTTGGACTGGATGATCCTTGTGGGTCCCTTCCAGCTCAGGATATTCCATGATTTTATGACCCAAATGTTGTGAAAGTCCCAAGAATTGGAAGGATTTTTTTTGGAGTCTGTTGATTAGAGCCTTACAAGACATCAGGGACCCAACTAAGAGCCACAGCTCTGTAGGATATCAGCCCTCACTGCCCACCTTGTTCACTTGGCCCATCAGCCTTGGCTCTCCCCCATCCCATCCACGACCTGCCTGGACTGACACTGCTCTCACCTTCCAGACTATTCCTTATCTGAAAAGGTTCTTCCCCCAGAGGCTGTTTGGGCACTGCCGAGGTTCCCCAGGGCAGTGGGCACAGCCCCAAGGCTGCCAGAGCTCCAGGAGGGTTTGGCTGATCCTCTGGGGCACAGGGTGGGACTCTTGGGGCTGGGCCTGTGCAGGGCTGAGGGTTGGACTGGATGATCCTTGTGGGTCCCTTCCAACTCAGGATATTCTGGGATTCTGTGATTGGTGCTGCCTTCAAGGCAGGTTTAGGTATGACAGGAAAACAGCACCAGGTGAGGCTCCAAGTCTTTGTGTTCTGTTCCATCCTCCAGGAGAACCTGATGTCTCCAATGCACTGGTGACCTGTCACAAAGAGGAGCCGGGGACAGAATTTGTGAGGATGATTGGGAGGACGAACTGAAGGAGGGCAGATATTACGAAGAGATTCTTCCCTTCTTTTAAGTCTGGAAGGGGTAATGACTTTAAACTAAAGTGGGAAGGTTTAGATGGGATATTGGGAAGGAATTCCTGGCTGTGAGGGTGGTGAGGCCCCGGCCCAGGTTGCCCAGAGAAGCTGTGGCTGCCCCTGGATCCCTGGAAGTGTCCAAGGCCGGACACTGGGCTTGGAGCAACCTGGGATAGTGGGAGGTGCCCCATCCACAGTGGGTGGAATGAGATGGTCTTTAAGGTCCCTTCCAACCCAAGCTGTTCCATGATTTTATAATTAGGAAGAGCTCAAACTGCTCTCGCAGTGGGAGTTTGTTTCTCACAGAAAAGGTACTTCCAGTAAGTCAGCGGTGAAGCAAAACTTCACAGGAGTTTTCCCACAGCCAAAGCCCCCAAGGGGACGACCTTCTGCACCACAGGGCAGTTTGGGGAGTTAATTCTTGCCTCAGTCTTCGGTGGGTAACTCTGTACATCAAAAATCTTCTTCCTCCCCCTGGACAGTTCCTGGCACTTTGTTTCTGCCTGGGGCTTTTATAATCACAAGGTATAAATATATCTTTTTATCATTAAATTTCTGTGGAGTGAATCTGTATCCAGAACTGAAAAAGTCTCTGGGGTGTATGTTATAAAATCAGAGGATTCTAGAATGGGTTGGGTTGGAAAAGACCTTAAAGATCATCCAGTCCCACCCCTGCCATGGGCAGGGACACCTTCCACTGGACCAGGTTGTTCCAACCTGGCCTTGGACACTTCCAGGGATCCAGGGGCAGCCATAACTTCTCTGCCCAACCTGTGCCAGGGCCTCCCTACCCTCACAGCCAACAATGCCTTCCCATATCCCATTTAAACCTTCCCACTTTAGTTTAAAGTCATTACCCCTTCCAGACTAAAAAAAAAAAGGAGTCCATGTATAAACATCACCTGATAACATAATTCTAATTTTAGTGCAAGGAAGTCCCATTTCCTTCTTGCCTGCACTGGGAATGACCAACTGGGACAACTGGGATCCTCTAAAATACATTACTGGGTCTCTCTTGCTTTGATACCATTCTCCCTCTGCCAAACCATCCCACCTTCATATGTTTATTATTTGCCACACGTTTTCTTTTAATTGCTGTGTTAATTTATGATGCTGTTGCAATTTAAAATAGAGAACCTGCTTGGCAGCCTGCATTCCTAAAATAATCAACTTCATTAATATGATTAAGAGCAAAATCTTTTACTGCTTCTGGTGCTGGGTATTAAACTGAAGAATGAGCATTTAAATAGTTTCTCACGCAGGTCTCTTATTTTTACAAAGTATAAAAGCCCAGCCAGTTTTAAGGCTTTATATCCCAAAATAGGACTGTACTGTATTTTAATAGTAAAGCAATAAAAAAAACCCCAACCTTTTTCCATGAAATAAGAAAGAAACACAATGTAAAGTATTATAAGTTCCCAGACCTCCAGTGCATGACTAATACTGGGATGATGGTTTTTGACTGGTCAGAAACCATGAAATAATAAGAAAATGATGGTGCAGTTGAACATGGGGCGATGGTTTATGATTCGTGGGATTTGAGTTACCAGGCTAAATTTAAACCCTTAATTTGCCTAAATGAAAATTGCTCAGTCTGGTTACAGCCTTTTCTCAGCCAAGTCTGAAAATGAGCTGCAGTTGCATGTTATTAGTCTTACTTTGGAGGTTTATAATTATAACTACAGTAATTTAGGGATGATCAGATGGTTAAAACTGAGGTAGGCACTTGTTTCCCCCCAAGGAGGATTTGGGGAGGTCAAGTCTTGTACAAATTCAAGGCTTCTCTTCCTTCTTGTGAGAGATGAAGGCCGGGCAACATTTCTGTGAATTCACTAAAAAGAACTATTATTTGTATATAAACTATATAAGAAATCAGTTTATTTTATGGAATATTTATCATTAAGGTGTCTTTTAGCCCTGCTCACACACCAGGACACAGGAATGAAAAGGACACAGGAATAAAAAGGACAGTCTGTGTCTCGCAAAGGTCTGAGGATCCGGGAAGAAAGAACAGATGGAATCAGACAGATGGAGGAAAGCAAGAAAACAATGATCCAATGTCAGCCGGCGTGACGGGAAGGCAGCTCAGCCCCCCAGGAGGCTGCTGGGCAGTTTTCTGCAGGAATCACAGCAAAAAGCAGGGAATGGCCTGGGAAAGGGTGTGAAGGTGCTGGTTTGCACTCCAGCACCGAGGGATCGGGGGCTGGCGCTGCCGGCAGGGAGCGTGTCCTGGGGTGATGTGGAATCAGGGAATGGTTTGGGTTGGAAGGGACATTAAAGATCATCTTGTACCAACCCCCTGCCACGGGCAAGGACACCTTCCACTAGCCCAGGTTGATCCAAGTCCTGTGTAACCTGGCCTTGGACACTTCCAGGGATCCAGGGGCAGCCACAGCTTCTCTGCCCAACCTGGGACAGGGCCTCAACACCCTCACAGACAACAATTCCTTCCCAATATCCCACCCAAATCTCCCCTTAATCCATTCCCTCTTGTCCTGTCCCTCCATCCCTTGTCCCCAGTCCCTCCCCAGCTCTCCTGGAGCCCCTTCAGGCCCTGCCAGGGGCTCTCAGCTCTCCCTGGAGCCTTCTCTTCTCCAGGGGAACCCCCTCAGCTCTCCCAGCCTGGCTCCAGAGCAGAGGGGCTCCAGCCCTGGCAGCAGCTCCGGGGCCTCCTCTGGACTCTCTGCAGCAGCTCCAGGTCCTTGTGCTGTTGTTCCCAGGGCTGGAGCAGCTCTGCAGGGGGGTCTCAGCTGAGACAGGGGCAGAGGGGCAGAATCCCCCCCTGTCCTGCTGCCCACACTGGGGGATCAGCCCAGGGCACGGGGGGGTCTGGGCTGGGGCATCTCCATCCCCTCATCCACCCCACAAAGGAGAGAGAAATATCCTCCAAACTCCACATTGAAGGAGCCACTGGAGAAATAGGAAGACTCCAGAGAAAAACAAGACTTCAAGATCAGTGTAGCTTCTGGAAGTGCTTGATGGGTCAGGGAAGATGAGGATGAACCATTGGTTTTGAGATTTAATTTATTAACATTTTGTTCATTTAACTTTCATGAGGGACTCTGGAATGACCATTTTTTGGGTATTGAAAGGGATGGACACTGGAAGAATCCAGGATAGGCCTGGTATGTCCATCCTCAGAGATATTCAGAATTTCACTGGACAAAGTCCTGAGCAACCTGATCCAGTTGGATCCAGCAAGTCCCTTCCAACCTTAAAGAGGGAATTGTTCAATGTGTTCAGTGACTTTAGAGCTGGAGAGAGAGTCAAGGCTGGGCAGGAATGGAGGTATCAAATGGCTTTCAGAGTGGAGGTTTTTGGGCATAAGAGAACTTAAAGTGGATTATGAGGAGAAACGAGCAGGATGAAGGTGTGAGGGCAGAGCAGGGAAAGGGATAAAAGTGAGTGCAAAGGAGACAGAGTGAGATATTTGAGATAAGTGTGGAGATGATCAAGAAAATCCTGCACTGGTGAGCACAGAGGAGAAGAATGAAAGGCAGATGGAGGGCAGGGAAGCTCAGGAGGCAGGGAAGGGCCACAACACACACTGACCATGAATTCTTGGGAATATTAGGCAAGATCCTCTCCTTGGAAAGAGGTAGTGCAAAGAAGACAGGGAACCTCAAGAGTGAACAGTGTATTAGCCAGGTAGCAGAAGTTGAGGCTGAGTGAATCCATTCAAAGAAGGAATTTATAATGGATGAAGTCACCCTTTCCCTTCATTGCTGCGATTCATCAAACCAAAGATAGACTTTCAGAGCTCAGATACCTTCATTTGAGCAAGTCACCTTTATAGCTGACACAGAACAGAAGATTTGAGGACTTGCTTCATCTCCTCCTAAAATAGAGACCTAAAAGAGATCAACTGACTCATGCCCTAAAAGAGTCGGATTTTCCCCCACAGATTACAAAGGGAGCTCACACCCCAGGGCTCAGATTGGTCTGTGCTGTTGGAATTTCAGTTTTGAAAATCCACCCCAAACCCTCTGCACCCCGACCACGGGGCACAGAGCTGGGTTCAGGGATGAGCTGAGATTGGGTAAGCTGGGAGAAGGGCAGGGGAGCCGGGGGTAGAAGAGGCTGAAGGGTGGGCACAAGGCAGAGGGGAGGTGGCTGAGCAGGGAATTCATCACTGGTGAGGCCACCCCTGGAGTGCTGTGTCCAGTTCTGGGCCCTCAGCTCAGGAAGGACATTGAGGGGCTGGAGCAGGTCCAGAGGAGAGCAACGAGGCTGGGGAAGGGACTGGAGCACAATTCCCATGAGGAGAGGCTGAGGGAGCTGGGGGGG
>NW_020885653.1:0-10840 GCF_003945725.1 Corapipo altera
CCCCCCCAGCTCCCTCAGCCTCTCCTCATGGGAATTGTGCTCCAGTCCCTTCCCCAGCCTCGTTGCTCTCCTCTGGACCTGCTCCAGCCCCTCAATGTCCTTCCTGAGCTGAGGGCCCAGAACTGGACACAGCACTCCAGGGGTGGCCTCACCAGTGATGAATTCCCTGCTCAGCCACCTCCCCTCTGCCTTGTGCCCACCCTTCAGCCTCTTCTACCCCCGGCTCCCCTGCCCTTCTCCCAGCTTACCCAATCTCAGCTCATCCCTGAACCCAGCTCTGTGCCCCGTGGTCGGGGTGCAGAGGGTTTGGGGTGGATTTTCAAAACTGAAATTCCAACAGCACAGACCAATCTGAGCCCTGGGGTGTGAGCTCCCTTTGTAATCTGTGGGGGAAAATCCGACTCTTTTAGGACATGAGTCAGTTGATCTCTTTTAGGTCTCTATTTTAGGAGGAGATGAAGCAAGTCCTCAAATCTTCTGTTCTGTGTCAGCTATAAAGGTGACTTGCTCAAATGAAGGTATCTGAGCTCTGAAAGTCTATCTTTGGTTTGATGAATCGCAGCAATGAAGGGAAAGGGTGACTTCATCCATTATAAATTCCTTCTTTGAATGGATTCACTCAGCCTCAACTTCTGCTACCTGGCTAATACACTGTTCACTCTTGAGGTTCCCTGTCTTCTTTGCACTACCTCTTTCCAAGGAGAGGATCTTGCCTAATATTCCCAAGAATTCATGGTCAGTGTGTGTTGTGGCCCTTCCCTGCCTCCTGAGCTTCCCTGCCCTCCACCTGCCTTTCATTCTTCTCCTCTGTGCTCACCAGTGCAGGATTTTCTTGATCATCTCCACACTTATCTCAAATATCTCACTCTGTCTCCTTTGCACTCACTTTTATCCCTTTCCCTGCTCTGCCCTCACACCTTCATCCTGCTCGTTTCTCCTCATAATCCACTTTAAGTTCTCTTATGCCCAAAAACCTCCACTCTGAAAGCCATTTGATACCTCCATTCCTGCCCAGCCTTGACTCTCTCTCCAGCTCTAAAGTCACTGAACACATTGAACAATTCCCTCTTTAAGGTTGGAAGGGACTTGCTGGATCCAACTGGATCAGGTTGCTCAGGACTTTGTCCAGTGAAATTCTGAATATCTCTGAGGATGGACATACCAGGCCTATCCTGGATTCTTCCAGTGTCCATCCCTTTCAATACCCAAAAAATGGTCATTCCAGAGTCCCTCATGAAAGGTAAATGAACAAAATGTTAATAAATTAAATCTCAAAACCAATGGTTCATCCTCTTCTTCCCTGACCCATCAAGCACTTCCAGAAGCTACACTGATCTTGAAGTCTTGTTTTTCTCTGGAGTCTTCCTATTTCTCCAGTGGCTCCTTCAATGTGGAGTTTGGAGGATATTTCTCTCTCCTTTGTGGGGTGGATGAGGGGATGGAGATGCCCCAGCCCAGACCCCCCCGTGCCCTGGGCTGATCCCCCAGTGTGGGCAGCAGGACAGGGGGGGATTCTGCCCCTCTGCCCCTGTCTCAGCTGAGACCCCCCTGCAGAGCTGCTCCAGCCCTGGGAACAACAGCACAAGGACCTGGAGCTGCTGCAGAGAGTCCAGAGGAGGCCCCGGAGCTGCTGCCAGGGCTGGAGCCCCTCTGCTCTGGAGCCAGGCTGGGAGAGCTGGGGGGGTTCCCCTGGAGAAGAGAAGGCTCCAGGGGGACCTGAGAGTCACTTCCAGGGCCTGAAGGGGCTCCAGGAGAGCTGGAGAGGGACTGGGGACAAGGCATGGAGAAATAGGACAAGAGGGAATGGATTAAAGGGAGATTTGGGTGGGATATTGGGAAGCAATTGTTGTCTGTGAGGGTGTTGATGCCCTGTCCCAGGTTGGGCAGAGAAGCTGTGTCTGCCCCTGGATCCCTGGAAGTGTCCAAGGCCAGGTTACACAGGACTTGGATCAACCTGGGCTAGTGGAAGGTGTCCCTGCCCGTGGCAGGGGGTTGGTACAAGATGATCTTTAATGTCCCTTCCAACCCAAACCATTCCCTGATTCCACATCACCCCAGGACTCGCTCCCTGCCGGCAGCGCCAGCCCCCGATCCCTCGGTGCTGGAGTGCAAACCAGCACCTTCACACCCTTTCCCAGGCCATTCCCTGCTTTTTGCTGTGATTCCTGCAGAAAACTGCCCAGCAGCCTCCTGGGGGGCTGAGCTGCCTTCCCGTCACGCCGGCTGACATTGGATCATTGTTTTCTTGCTTTCCTCCATCTGTCTGATTCCATCTGTTCTTTCTTCCCGGATCCTCAGACCTTTGCGAGACACAGACTGTCCTTTTTATTCCTGTGTCCTTTTCATTCCTGTACCCTGGTGTGTGAGCAGGGCTAAAAGACACCTTAATGATAAATATTCCATAAAATAAACTGATTTCTTATATAGTTTATATACAAATAATAGTTCTTTTTAGTGAATTCACAGAAATGTTGCCCGGCCTTCGTCTCTCACAAGAAGGAAGAGAAGCCTTGAATTTGTACAAGACTTGACCTCCCCAAATCCTCCTTGGGGGGAAACAAGTGCCTACCTCAGTTTTAACCATCTGATCATCCCTAAATTACTGTAGTTATAATTATAAACCTCCAAAGTAAGACTAATAACATGCAACTGCAGCTCATTTTAAGACTTGGCTGAGAAAAGGCTGTAACCAGACTGAGAAATTTTCATTTAGGCAAATTAAGGGTTTAAATTTAGCCTGGTAACTCAAATCCCACGAATCATAAACCATCGCCCCATGTTCAACTGCACCATCATTTTCCTATTATTTCATGGTTTCTGACCAGTCAAAAACCATCATCCCAGTATTAGTCATGCACTGGAGGTCTGGGAACTTATAATACTTTACATTGTGTTTCTTTCTTATTTCATGGAAAAAGGTTGGGGTTTTTTTTATTGCTTTACTATTAAAATACAGTACAGTCCTATTTTGGGATATAAAGCCTTAAAACTGGCTGGGCTTTTATACTTTGTAAAAATAAGAGACCTGCATGAGAAACTATTTAAATGCTCATTCTTCAGTTTAATACCCAGCACCAGAAGCAGTAAAAGATTTTGCTCTTAATCATATTAATGAAGTTGATTATTTTAGGAATGCAGGCTGCCAAGCAGGTTCTCTATTTTAAATTGCAACAGCATCATAAATTAACACAGCAATTAAAAGAAAACGTGTGGCAAATAATAAACATATGAAGGTGGGATGGTTTGGCAGAGGGAGAATGGTATCAAAGCAAGAGAGACCCAGTAATGTATTTTAGAGGATCCCAGTTGTCCCAGTTGGTCATTCCCAGTGCAGGCAAGAAGGAAATGGGACTTCCTTGCACTAAAATTAGAATTATGTTATCAGGTGATGTTTATACATGGACTCCTTTTTTTTTTTAGTCTGGAAGGGGTAATGACTTTAAACTAAAGTGGGAAGGTTTAAATGGGATATGGGAAGGCATTGTTGGCTGTGAGGGTAGGGAGGCCCTGGCACAGGTTGGGCAGAGAAGTTATGGCTGCCCCTGGATCCCTGGAAGTGTCCAAGGCCAGGTTGGAACAACCTGGTCCAGTGGAAGGTGTCCCTGCCCATGGCAGGGGTGGGACTGGATGATCTTTAAGGTCTTTTCCAACCCAACCCATTCTAGAATCCTCTGATTTTATAACATACACCCCAGAGACTTTTTCAGTTCTGGATACAGATTCACTCCACAGAAATTTAATGATAAAAAGATATATTTATACCTTGTGATTATAAAAGCCCCAGGCAGAAACAAAGTGCCAGGAACTGTCCAGGGGGAGGAAGAAGATTTTTGATGTACAGAGTTACCCACCGAAGACTGAGGCAAGAATTAACTCCCCAAACTGCCCTGTGGTGCAGAAGGTCGTCCCCTTGGGGGCTTTGGCTGTGGGAAAACTCCTGTGAAGTTTTGCTTCACCGCTGACTTACTGGAAGTACCTTTTCTGTGAGAAACAAACTCCCACTGCGAGAGCAGTTTGAGCTCTTCCTAATTATAAAATCATGGAACAGCTTGGGTTGGAAGGGACCTTAAAGACCATCTCATTCCACCCACTGTGGATGGGGCACCTCCCACTATCCCAGGTTGCTCCAAGCCCAGTGTCCGGCCTTGGACACTTCCAGGGATCCAGGGGCAGCCACAGCTTCTCTGGGCAACCTGGGCCGGGGCCTCACCACCCTCACAGCCAGGAATTCCTTCCCAATATCCCATCTAAACCTTCCCACTTTAGTTTAAAGTCATTACCCCTTCCAGACTTAAAAGAAGGGAAGAATCTCTTCGTAATATCTGCCCTCCTTCAGTTCGTCCTCCCAATCATCCTCACAAATTCTGTCCCCGGCTCCTCTTTGTGACAGGTCACCAGTGCATTGGAGACATCAGGTTCTCCTGGAGGATGGAACAGAACACAAAGACTTGGAGCCTCACCTGGTGCTGTTTTCCTGTCATACCTAAACCTGCCTTGAAGGCAGCACCAATCACAGAATCCCAGAATATCCTGAGTTGGAAGGGACCCACAAGGATCATCCAGTCCAACCCTCAGCCCTGCACAGGCCCAGCCCCAAGAGTCCCACCCTGTGCCCCAGAGGATCAGCCAAACCCTCCTGGAGCTCTGGCAGCCTTGGGGCTGTGCCCACTGCCCTGGGGAACCTCGGCAGTGCCCAAACAGCCTCTGGGGGAAGAACCTTTTCAGATAAGGAATAGTCTGGAAGGTGAGAGCAGTGTCAGTCCAGGCAGGTCGTGGATGGGATGGGGGAGAGCCAAGGCTGATGGGCCAAGTGAACAAGGTGGGCAGTGAGGGCTGATATCCTACAGAGCTGTGGCTCTTAGTTGGGTCCCTGATGTCTTGTAAGGCTCTAATCAACAGACTCCAAAAAAAATCCTTCCAATTCTTGGGACTTTCACAACATTTGGGTCATAAAATCATGGAATATCCTGAGCTGGAAGGGACCCACAAGGATCATCCAGTCCAACTCCTGGCTCTGCACAGACATCTCAGCAATCCCACCCTGTCCCTGAGAGCGTTGTCCAAACCCTCCTGGAGCTCTGGCAGCCTTGGGGCTGTGCCCACTGCCCTGGGGAACCTGGGCAGTGCCCAACCAGCCTCTGGGGGAAGAACCTTTTCCTGAGATCCAACCTAAACCTCCCCATTCCCTGGGTCCTGTCCCTGTTCCCCACAGAGCAGAGCTCAGGGCCTGCCCCTCCTCTGCCCCTCTCGAGGAAGCCGCAGATCAGTAGCTCTCAGGAAAGCACATTCATGTGATACTGCCATTAACTTCTTGAGAAGATAAGAGAGAAAATTACCCTTCCCCATCCCAGCATTTTGCCAGTTTTGCTGGAGAACAATTCCTGCTGGGGAATTGTGAACGTTTCCCATTGGCAGGGTTCCTCCTGCCAGCCCGCGGTTGAGGGTGGCAGCCGTTCGCTCTGCCCGTGCTGGGAGCCAGCCTGGGTGAGGGAAATGATATTCAAGGGCTCCAACCATCATCAGTCCCTAAAGGATTTTGTGCCCATTTTCAACCCACGGACGGATTCCGGTGAGTTTTCCGATGTGGAAAGTCTTCCCTGCCTGGGAAGAGCTCGTTTACTCATCCATGCCATCGAGAGCCATCCGGTGATGCAACGCTCCACGTAGACGGTGTTAGGGCTGCCAGCCCAGAGCTGAGGGGTGATAAAAGAGAGATGAGAGGAAAGGAAAGGAATGGCAAGGCAGGGTGATTGATAAAAATATAATTCCGCTGATAATTCCATCTGTCAGACTAATAACGCGCTCGTAATGTGTTGGGTTTTTTTAATAATAATAACTCCTGCTTACATAACGGCTCCGAAATGTGGCTTCTTAAGGAGCTCGGAAGTATTAATTAAAGCCCAAAACAGCCATGGGAGGCGGATGGGAATCCACAGCGAACATCACTGTCATCACTCCCTCATTCCACAGCCAGGGAAGTTGGCAGAGCTGGCTCCAGGCTCTGCAGCCCTGCAGGCAAAGGTCGGTTTGCTCCGACGAGTTCCTCCCCGTGGAGTGCAGAGACACAGGTGTGGAGCAAGGTCGGATGAGCAGGAAGGAGGGTTTGGATCATCTCTTGCCGGCACTGCTTCGGTCAGACTTCAGATCCAGCAGTTTCTGAGGGGACACTTGGCTCTCCTGAGCACGCTGGGCAGAGCTGTGGTCACTCTGTGATGTTCAGAACTGTCTTCATCTCGCTCAGAGCTCAGCTTCTGGTGCTCCAAAGGTTGGAGCCCCTCTGCTCTGGAGCCAGGCTGGGAGAGCTGGAGGGGTTCCCCTGGAGAAGAGAAGGCTCCAGGGAGAGCTGAGAGCCCCTTGCAGGGCCTGAAGGGGTTCCAGGAGAGCTGGAGAGGGACTGGGGACAAGGGATGGAGGGACAGGACACAGGGAATGGCTTTCCACTACCAGAGGGCAGGGCTAGATGGGATATGGGAAGGAATTCCTGTCTGTGAGGGTGGGGAGGCCCTGGCCCAGGTGTGACTGCCCCTGGATCCCTGGAAGTGTCCAAGGCCAGGCTGGATGGGGCTTGGAGCAACCTGGGCTAGTGGAAGGTGCTCCTGCCCATGGCAGGGAGGTGGAACAAGATGATCATTAAGACCCCTTCCAACCTTGCCATCCCAAACCATTCCATGGTTCTGCTGCTCTTGGTAACCACCTGCTTTGTGTCTAAAGGCAGAACTGGCAACCGGGAAGAAGTGCTGGGTGATAAATATGTCATCAACCCAAAAAAAGAGTGGGGTCTCTTCATGCACATCCCTGAGTTACAGGTCACCTTCCTCCCCACTGTCATCCTCTAGAGTGGACAAGGAAAATGAAACCAGCCCTGAGGTGGGAGCTCGGACAATCATTTAAAGCCAAGTCAATTAAATCCTCATTTTCAGTCCCTGGATTCCTTGTGATGACTGAAAAACCACTACATGTGGTGTTATCTGGATCAGTCCTTCATGATTAGTATTTTTAGTTATTGTTGATATTATTTGGGTCCTGGCAATAGTCTAACAAAGCAATGGTTCCCCTTGGGCTTGGAGGTACAGGAACACAACTCCAAGTCATTTGGCCTAAGCTGAGACAGAAAAGGCACATAAAATGAACCCATTTTCCTTGTCCACACGTGGCTGTCCCACTTGGATTTCTCCAAGCTCCCATATCTCACAGATATCAGGCAGTGGAGCCTGAGGAGCAACCACACCCTCTGAAATATAGAATCATAGAATCATAGAATCAACCAGGTTGGAAAAGACCCCTGAGATCATCCAGTCCAACCCTTGATCCAACCCCGCCCTGGTTCCCAGCCCATGGCACTGATGCCACATCCAGTCTCGTCTTAAACACCTCCAGGGATGGAGAATCCACCACTTCCCTGGGCAGCCCATTCCAATGGCTGAGCACCCTCTCTGCAAAGAAATTCTTCCTAATCTCCAACCTAAACCTCCCCTGGCACAGCTGAAGCCCGAGCCCTCTTGTCTTGCTGATGGTTGCCTGGGAAAAGAGACCAACTCCCACCTGGCTCCCCCCTCCTGTCAGGGAGTTGCAGAGAGTGAGGAGGTCTCCCCTGAGCCTCCTCTTCTCCAGGCTGAGCCCCCCCAGCTCCCTCAGCCTCTCCTCATGGGAATTGTGCTCCAGTCCCTTCCCCAGCCTCGTTGCTCTCCTCTGGACCTGCTCCAGCCCCTCAATGTCCTTCCTGAGCTGAGGGCCCAGAACTGGACACAGCACTCCAGGGGTGGCCTCACCAGTGATGAATTCCCTGCTCAGCCACCTCCCCTCTGCCTTGTGCCCACCCTTCAGCCTCTTCTACCCCCGGCTCCCCTGCCCTTCTCCCAGCTTACCCAATCTCAGCTCATCCCTGAACCCAGCTCTGTGCCCCGTGGTCGGGGTGCAGAGGGTTTGGGGTGGATTTTCAAAACTGAAATTCCAACAGCACAGACCAATCTGAGCCCTGGGGTGTGAGCTCCCTTTGTAATCTGTGGGGGAAAATCCGACTCTTTTAGGACATGAGTCAGTTGATCTCTTTTAGGTCTCTATTTTAGGAGGAGATGAAGCAAGTCCTCAAATCTTCTGTTCTGTGTCAGCTATAAAGGTGACTTGCTCAAATGAAGGTATCTGAGCTCTGAAAGTCTATCTTTGGTTTGATGAATCGCAGCAATGAAGGGAAAGGGTGACTTCATCCATTATAAATTCCTTCTTTGAATGGATTCACTCAGCCTCAACTTCTGCTACCTGGCTAATACACTGTTCACTCTTGAGGTTCCCTGTCTTCTTTGCACTACCTCTTTCCAAGGAGAGGATCTTGCCTAATATTCCCAAGAATTCATGGTCAGTGTGTGTTGTGGCCCTTCCCTGCCTCCTGAGCTTCCCTGCCCTCCACCTGCCTTTCATTCTTCTCCTCTGTGCTCACCAGTGCAGGATTTTCTTGATCATCTCCACACTTATCTCAAATATCTCACTCTGTCTCCTTTGCACTCACTTTTATCCCTTTCCCTGCTCTGCCCTCACACCTTCATCCTGCTCGTTTCTCCTCATAATCCACTTTAAGTTCTCTTATGCCCAAAAACCTCCACTCTGAAAGCCATTTGATACCTCCATTCCTGCCCAGCCTTGACTCTCTCTCCAGCTCTAAAGTCACTGAACACATTGAACAATTCCCTCTTTAAGGTTGGAAGGGACTTGCTGGATCCAACTGGATCAGGTTGCTCAGGACTTTGTCCAGTGAAATTCTGAATATCTCTGAGGATGGACATACCAGGCCTATCCTGGATTCTTCCAGTGTCCATCCCTTTCAATACCCAAAAAATGGTCATTCCAGAGTCCCTCATGAAAGGTAAATGAACAAAATGTTAATAAATTAAATCTCAAAACCAATGGTTCATCCTCTTCTTCCCTGACCCATCAAGCACTTCCAGAAGCTACACTGATCTTGAAGTCTTGTTTTTCTCTGGAGTCTTCCTATTTCTCCAGTGGCTCCTTCAATGTGGAGTTTGGAGGATATTTCTCTCTCCTTTGTGGGGTGGATGAGGGGATGGAGATGCCCCAGCCCAGACCCCCCCGTGCCCTGGGCTGATCCCCCAGTGTGGGCAGCAGGACAGGGGGGGATTCTGCCCCTCTGCCCCTGTCTCAGCTGAGACCCCCCTGCAGAGCTGCTCCAGCCCTGGGAACAACAGCACAAGGACCTGGAGCTGCTGCAGAGAGTCCAGAGGAGGCCCCGGAGCTGCTGCCAGGGCTGGAGCCCCTCTGCTCTGGAGCCAGGCTGGGAGAGCTGGGGGGGTTCCCCTGGAGAAGAGAAGGCTCCAGGGGGACCTGAGAGTCACTTCCAGGGCCTGAAGGGGCTCCAGGAGAGCTGGAGAGGGACTGGGGACAAGGCATGGAGAAATAGGACAAGAGGGAATGGATTAAAGGGAGATTTGGGTGGGATATTGGGAAGCAATTGTTGTCTGTGAGGGTGTTGATGCCCTGTCCCAGGTTGGGCAGAGAAGCTGTGTCTGCCCCTGGATCCCTGGAAGTGTCCAAGGCCAGGTTACACAGGACTTGGATCAACCTGGGCTAGTGGAAGGTGTCCCTGCCCGTGGCAGGGGGTTGGTACAAGATGATCTTTAATGTCCCTTCCAACCCAAACCATTCCCTGATTCCACATCACCCCAGGACTCGCTCCCTGCCGGCAGCGCCAGCCCCCGATCCCTCGGTGCTGGAGTGCAAACCAGCACCTTCACACCCTTTCCCAGGCCATTCCCTGCTTTTTGCTGTGATTCCTGCAGAAAACTGCCCAGCAGCCTCCTGGGGGGCTGAGCTGCCTTCCCGTCACGCCGGCTGACATTGGATCATTGTTTTCTTGCTTTCCTCCATCTGTCTGATTCCATCTGTTCTTTCTTCCCGGATCCTCAGACCTTTGCGAGACACAGACTGTCCTTTTTATTCCTGTGTCCTTTTCATTCCTGTACCCTGGTGTGTGAGCAGGGCTAAAAGACACCTTAATGATAAATATTCCATAAAATAAACTGATTTCTTATATAGTTTATATACAAATAATAGTTCTTTTTAGTGAATTCACAGAAATGTTGCCCGGCCTTCGTCTCTCACAAGAAGGAAGAGAAGCCTTGAATTTGTACAAGACTTGACCTCCCCAAATCCTCCTTGGGGGGAAACAAGTGCCTACCTCAGTTTTAACCATCTGATCATCCCTAAATTACTGTAGTTATAATTATAAACCTCCAAAGTAAGACTAATAACATGCAACTGCAGCTCATTTTAAGACTTGGCTGAGAAAAGGCTGTAACCAGACTGAGAAATTTTCATTTAGGCAAATTAAGGGTTTAAATTTAGCCTGGTAACTCAAATCCCACGAATCATAAACCATCGCCCCATGTTCAACTGCACCATCATTTTCCTATTATTTCATGGTTTCTGACCAGTCAAAAACCATCATCCCAGTATTAGTCATGCACTGGAGGTCTGGGAACTTATAATACTTTACATTGTGTTTCTTTCTTATTTCATGGAAAAAGGTTGGGGTTTTTTTTATTGCTTTACTATTAAAATACAGTACAGTCCTATTTTGGGATATAAAGCCTTAAAACTGGCTGGGCTTTTATACTTTGTAAAAATAAGAGACCTGCATGAGAAACTATTTAAATGCTCATTCTTCAGTTTAATACCCAGCACCAGAAGCAGTAAAAGATTTTGCTCTTAATCATATTAATGAAGTTGATTATTTTAGGAATGCAGGCTGCCAAGCAGGTTCTCTATTTTAAATTGCAACAGCATCATAAATTAACACAGCAATTAAAAGAAAACGTGTGGCAAATAATAA
>NW_020885654.1:0-829 GCF_003945725.1 Corapipo altera
CTGAAGCCTCTTTCAGCCCAGCCCCGGGTGCAGTTTTCTCATCCCCTCAGCGAGTGCCTGGTGCCCCAGCCAGCACTGACCAACCAGGGCGTTTGGCACACTTGGATTGGTGGTTTGGAGAAACAGCCCCAGACTGGCAGGGGGCCAGAAAAGCTCGAGGAACAGCCCTGGTGAGTTTAAAGTAAAACTACATTAATACAGCTCTTTATTAATATATAACAAATCAATCAAGTGCTCGTGAAATGACCTCACTCCCCTCATCCTCACAATTAAAAACCTTTTTTTTGGCTGAATCTTCATATTTTGGAGTATTTTCTGGCTAAACTTTAACTTTTTGCAGTTTGAGGGGGGTTCATATCGATATTTCTGAGGGAATTTTTGCCTGAATCTCAGTGGTTTTGGTTTTACTGGGCTGAATCTTGGTGTTTTGGAGGTTTTTATGGTCACAGGATGCCCGGTGAGTTCTAGAGATGGACTTGGGCAGGAGGAACCCCCAAGCCAATGCACTCAACCCTTGTTTCCCCCCATCAGGATTTGTCCTTCCCAAAGCTTGGGCGGATGGAGGAGGAGGCTGCGAGGAAGAGGAAGATGCCTTGGGCCCCCCAGGCAGGTGAGGAGGAAGTCAGTGGCCCTTTGGGCGGGTGTTGTGCTGGCTCTGTCAGCCGAGCATGGCCCCGGCTGCAGGACAACCCCGCTGCCGCCGCCGTCCTGCCGGGGCCGGAGTTGGGGGGATGTCCTTGGTCTTCCCTGTGGGCCGGAGGCAAATCCCCTCCCTGTCCTTCTTGCTTCCTGCCCCAGGCCCCGAGCTGAGGCCGGAGAGCCCGGAGGA
>NW_020885654.1:929-10839 GCF_003945725.1 Corapipo altera
GGAGGAAAAGGGCCGGAGATCCCCCCGCAGGAGGGGCTCCAAAGCCAGCCCAGGGTGCTCTGAGGAGGAAAAACCCAGCCTGTGCCGGGAAGGCGGCCGGAGCTTGAGGGAGAGCTCTGAGCTGGTGGTCCCTGAGCAGCCTCCCAACAGGGAGAAGCCCTTCAGGTGCTTGGAATGTGGGAAGAGCTTCAGGAAGAGCTTCAGCCTCATCCAGCACCAGCACATCCACACTGGGGAACGGCCCTACACGTGTGGGGAATGTGGGAAGAGCTTCAGGCAGAGCTCCAGCCTGATCCGACACCAGATGATCCACACTGGGGTGCGACCCTACACGTGTGGGGAATGTGGGAAGAGCTTCAGGGAGAACTTCATCCTGATCCGCCACCATCGCATCCACACCAGGGAACGGCCCTACAAGTGCTTGGAATGTGGGAAGAGGTTTCCGACCAGCTCACATCTCCTCAGCCATGAGCAGACACACACGGATGAGAGGCCCTTCTGCTGCAGTGACTGTGGGAAGGGCTTCAACCGGAACTCCACCCTCATCAGGCACCGGCGCATCCACACCGGGGAGAGGCCCTACAAGTGTGGGGAGTGTGGGAAGAGCTTCACCCGGAGCAGTAACTTGACCAGACACCAACGGACCCACCGGTAAGGGTGCCCCAACTGCAGGAAGAGCTTTGGTCTGTGCTTCTACCCCGAATGAACCCCCTGATTTGGAGGCAACCCTGGAGTCCAGTGACTGTCAGTCCATCCCTTTTGACCACAAAGGGCCAGTCCCCTTTCCCAAGGGCAGGTTCTGCCAACAGAATCCTCCTTGCGGGGGGGTGTGTGGAGATTCCTGCCTTGGCTGGGGACCCCCCAAGGTCACTGCTGGAGGTTAAGAGCAGAGATCTCCCCCCGAGTGTTGGTCTGGGGGAGTTCCATCCATCTGTAACTAAGAATTATTGCTTTTGTGCCAGCTTTAGTAGAATTGCTTCAACGATTGCTTTAGTGTAGAGCACTGTCCTATCTTATCCTGTACTCCTGGTAGTTTTAGTGTTTGTATTGTGCAGTAAATAATTCTGATGAAGATCTTTTGTCTGGTTATTTGTAACCTATAACAATTAATTTCTATCAATAGATCTGATTTGCCATCATTAAAACCTGGGGGACAAAAGTGGTTCAGTCACACCTCTGTAATTCCTCTAAACTGAAAGTGTTGGCATAATGCAAGGCTGAGATTGGATCCAGCAGCCCCCAGCACCCCACAGGAAGTTGGGAGCTCAGGGGGGCCACCCCCCTTTTCCCAACCCCCCTGTGCCCAAAGACTCCCATGGGACCATCAGACCCACCAGACCACCCCCCCTTTTCCACCTTTCTCCCTGTTCCTCCCACTTTCCCACTGTCTCCTCAATCCCCAATTCCCCCTCAAAAAAATTTTGGGGTTCAAACCCCCACTTTTTGCTTCCTCTCCTTTGGGTGCTGAAGGAGAAAATGAGGCTGCACACACAGAGTTCCCTTGTGGGACTTGTCCTCCCATCTTTCCCCGTCCGCCTTTCATTGGGGTTCCTTTGGAAACAGCACCTGGGCTTTGTCTTTTAGTCCACTGGAATTCCCAGCATGGCCCCAAAGCAGTGCCCTGATCCCACACATTCCCCTCCCCTCATGTGCTGGCTCTGTTCAGCCACCAGAGAAAAACACAGGCTGCCATGCAGAGTGTTCCAAGTGGTTTCCACTTTGGCAAACAGCACTCTCTGGATGGAAAACACCAGTCAGGGCCAAAACACTCCTTGTTCATCCTGATTAACTGAATGCAGCTGCTGCTGCCTTAACTTGTTCCCACAGAAACTCTCAGGGTTCCTTTGGTTCCAGGAGGCCCCACATGTCCCAATGGCCCCTTAATTCCATGAGCTTCCACAGTCTCCAAAGGTTCCTTTAGTTCCATGAGGCCCTGCAGTCCCCAAATGCCCTTTGGATTCTCAGAGGTTTCCCACTGTCCCAGGGCCCCTTGTGCTTCAGAAGGAGCTGCAGTGGGACAGTGGCCCCTTGGTTCCATGAGCTCTGCAGTGTTCCAGGAATCCTTGGGTTCCAGGAGATCCTGCAGTTTCACAAGGACCACTGGAATGCAGGAGGTTCTGCAGGGTCACAGTGGCCCCTGGATTCTGGGAGGTTCAGAAATATCTCAGGGCTCCCTTGGTTCCAGGAGGACGCACATGTCAGCAGGAACCCTTGGTTCCAGGAGGTTTGACAGTGTCCCAGAATTCCTTTGATTTCATGAGGCCCTGGATTGTCCCAATGGCCTCCTGATTCCATCAGCCCCCTCAAAGTCACAATGGTCCCTTGGTTCCAGGAGTTTCCATGATGTCCCAGGGTTCCTTTTGTTCCATGTGTGACACCTGCAGTGTCACAATGGGCCCTGAATTCCAGGAGGTTTCCCAGGGTGACAGTGCTGCCTTGATTCCATGAGATTCCCCAGTGTCCCAGGGCTCCTTTGGCTCCAGAAGGCCCTGCAGTGTCACAGTGGTCCTTGGTTCCACGAGGTTCCACCATGTCCTTGCTGGAACATGCGTGGCTGTAATGCTGCCCCACCTGCAGAGCTGCCTCCAGCTCTGGGATCTGGACAGGCTGGATCAATAAGGCCAAGTGTCAGGGCCTGCCCTTGGGTCCCAACAACCCCCTGGAACACTCCAGGCTGGGGGCAGAGGGGCTGGAGAGCTGCTCAGCAGGAAGGGACTTGGGGGTGCTGCTTGACAGAGACTGGATATGAGGCAGAGTGTGCCCAGGGGGCAAGAAGGCCAAGGGCATCGTGGCCTTTGTGGAGAAGAGTGTGGCCAGCAGGAGCAGAGAACTGATTGCCCCTCTGTGCTGGGCACTGGGGAGGCCCCACCTGGAGTGCTGTGTCCAGTTCTGGCCCCCCAGTGCAAAAGGCCCTTGAGGGGCTGGAGCGTGTCCAGAGAAGGGAACGGAGCTGGGGAAGGCTCTGGAAAACATGTCTGCTGAGGGACGGCTGAGGGAACTGGGCTGGTTGAGTGTGGAGAAGGGGAGGCTCAGGGGGGACCTCATTGCTCTCTGCAATGACCTGAAAGGAGGTTTTTAGTGGGGTGGGGGTTTGTCTCTTCTGCCAAGGCTGTAGTGAAAGGTTGTGAGGGAATGGCCTTAAATTGCATTGGGCAAGGTTCATATTAGATATTAAAGAAACCTTTTTCCACTGAGGGAGTGTTCAGGCATTGGAACAAGTAGCCCAGGGAGGTGGTGGAGTCTCTGGAAGTGTTCTGGTGTGTGGTGGGTTGACTTTGGCTGGACACCAGGTGCCCACCCAGCTGCTCTATCACTCGCCTGCCCAGCGGGACAGGGGAGAGAGTAAGGTAGAAAAAAAAAACAACCCCTGGGTTGGGATGAGGCAGTTTGTTTAAAGAGCAAAGTGAAGCTTGCGGGTGCAGAAGACAAAGACAGCAGCAGGGTTTGTTCTCTGTTTCCCATGAGCAGCCATGGTCGGCCACTCCCGAGGAGCAGGGCTTGGGTACCTGTGAGGGTTCCTCAGCAGGCAGCCATCAGACAATGAATGCCCCCCTCCTGCTCCGTGCCTCAGCTTTTAGAGCTGAGCTGACCTCCCATGGTCTGCAATGTCCCTTGGGTCAGTTGGGCTCAGCTGGCCTACTTGGGTCCCCTGCCAGGCTCTTGCCCTCAGCTAAGGAAGGAATGTCCCAGTGTTGGTGCTGTGCTCAGCAGTGGCCAAAACACTGGGGTGTTCTCAACCCCCTTCCAGCTGCCAATGCCAAGCCCAGCCCTGGGAGGGCTGCTGTGGGGAACTGAACTGCAGCTCAGCCAGAGCCAACCCAAATATCTATGGCACATATTCTATAGAATCCATCCTTAGGTGTTGTATGATAGATCTATAAGATATTACAAATAATAAGCAATAACAAGTCAAGTGTCCTCCTTAGGGACACCCCCCCAAACTCCCTCCTGGGTTTTTTCCCTGGGGGTCTCTGCAGCAGCAAGCACAGCCCCACACTGACTGCTCTGGGCTGTGCAGGCATTTGTGGTTCTGCCTGTCTCACACACCCCCAACCTTGGGATGGATCTGGATGTCACAGGGGAGATGTGATGTCATAGGATGGATGTGATGTCATAAGGGAGCTGTGATGTCACAGGAAGGATGTGACATCACAGTGGAGCTGTGATATCACAAGTAGGATGTGATGTCACAGGAGACGACGTGACGTCACAGCAATGATATGATATCACAGGAGAGATGTGATGTCCTATGATGGTTGTGGCATCATAGGGGAGAAGTGATGTCACAGGAAGCATGTGATGTCACAGGGGAGGTGTGATGTCAGGGGAAGATGTAATGTCACAGGCGAGCACGGGATGTCACAGGCATGATATGATATCACAGGAGTGATGTGATGTCACAGGAAGGATGTGATGTCACAAGGATTATATCACAGGAGAGGTCTGATGTCATAGGATGGATGTGACGTCATCGAGGACCCTTGATGTCATGACAAGGATGTGATGTCATAGGGGAGCTGTGCTGTCATGGGAAGGACAGAGGCGAGGACGTGATGTCACAGAGATGATATGACATCACAGGAGAGGTGTGATGTCACAGGGGAGATGTAATGTCACAGGGAAGCTGTCACGTTATGGGGAGGTGTGACGTCATAGGGGAGATGTGATGTCACAGAAAGGATGTGATGTCATAGACGAGATGTGATGTCACGGGGAGAGTGGAATGTCACAGGGGAGGACATGACGTCACAGAGGTGATATGATATCACGGGAGAGGTGTGATGTCATATGATGGATGTGACATCATAGAGGAACCTTGATATCACAACAAGGATGTGATGCCTCGAGGAGGATGTGACATCACAGGGGAGCTGTGATGTCATGGGGACGATGTGATGTCACAGGGGAGGACGTGATGTCACAGGGATTATATAATATCACAGGAGAGGTGTGATGTCATATGATGGATGTGACATCAGCTGTGATGTCACAGGTGAAGTGTGATGTCACAGGAAGTATGTGATGCCATATGATTGTTGTGAGGTCATAGAGGAGATGTGATGTCACATGAGAGGTGTGATGTCACAGGAAGGATGTGATGTCACAGGGGAGGATGTGATGTCACCGGGATGATAAGGTATCACAGGAGAAGTGTGATGTCCTATGATGGATGTGATGTTATAGAGGAGGTGTGTTGTCACATGAAGGATGTGATGTCACAGGGAACATGTGATGTCATAGAGGAGTGACACATCCCCCCTCCAACCTTGCTCCAGCTAAAGCCGTGGAATTTGTCTTTGTTTCCCTTGGGTTCAAGGTCAGGCTGTTTTATTTCCAGGGATGTCTAGAGATGAGTTAAGGGGAGCTCAGACCTTTTGGTGAGGAAGGACTTGGTGACTCTGGAGCATTTGAACTCAACCTTTGTTCCTGGTTTCTTCCCACTCTTTCAGAGCAGTTCATTTTCCAGGGGGAAAGCTCTGATTCCCCAGCACAGTCAGGTTCTCCTGAGCTCAGGAGGTTTCACTGGTCTCATTTTTCTCCGGTATTAATTCTGTGCCAAATTCTTCCCTAATAGTTCTGGATGACAGGACACCCATGTGGAAAGTCCCTTTTCTGGTTTTCAGGACGTAAAAGAGATGCTTTTCTGATGTCAGTATTTATTGTAGTGTTATTTATTCAGCTGTGAGGGTTGAATTGAGTGTTCCTTGCACCTTTAGAAAGTGCAACCCCTTTAATCTGTTGTTTTAAAACCCACGCATTAGATGTCAGACGACACAAAGACAGCAGGTAGAGATAACCCTGATGTAAGTGATGGTTCCAGTCATCCCGTGTGTGGATCAAAGATTTCCAAGGCTTTGTTCCAAGGCCTCGGCCCCGCCCCCACCCTCTGCCCCTGGCGCCTGATTGGCCGCCGCCCCACCAATGGGCCGTCCCAGGGGATGCAAATGTCCCGCCCTGCTGCATATTCATGAGCTGTGGGCGGGGCTTTGAGCCCTCGATCAGGGCCCGGGCGAGCTTTTGGTCCCCGCCCGTGCCGAGTGCGTGGGGTCGGCCCCGGGAACTTTGCTGTTCCCCGCGGGGCGCACGGAGGGTTTGTCGCCGGGCGCACATGGACTGGGGAGAACTCTGCCCGCCGGAGCCGCTCTCCCTGCACCGCCAGGAAGAGCAGGGACCGCTCCCCGCCCCCAGCCCACCACAAGTTTGAAGTGTGGATATGGATATTCTTTAGCCCTTGTTTCTTCATTGGGATCTTTTCCTGAAAAACTGAGATCCTTTGATCTGGTAGAAACTACGAGTAAAGTGGGACGAGTTTTTCTGAGGTTTTTCTCCAATAGCAGCCTTAGGGAAAGAAGGCCCTCAGATACTTTGGGGGAGCTGTGGAGAGCTGAGCAGGCAGGCTCAGGAAAAGAACAAAACCATCACTGTGCACAAATCTGGAAAGATGAAGGAGCTTTGGGAAGCCCTTCATGTCTGCAAAGGGTTCAGTGTTTTTTAACAGCTTACAGGAGATGGTGGCTCTGAGCCTCCTCCCCTTCCAATTCAGCTTTTGGCACAGCTGTTTGCAATGTCTGAAGTGTTGAAGGACACAGTGAACCAGATCCAGGAGTTTGTTTTCTGCCTCTTTCGGTTGTTCCTGTGTTGTGCAGAGACCTTGCTTGTTGGAGTGCTGGGGTCTGTTCCTGGCAGCAATGACAAGGCCGAGTGCAGGAACAAGGAGGTGTCTGGTACAAACCACTTGTCTGAAGGAAACAATGTCTTTTAGGACTGTCCCGGTACCTGAGGCACCTGCTGTTCAGATCTGCAGCAGACCTGCTGGTGGGCTACAGTAGGACCTGTGAGCAGGATGGAGAGAAAAACACCCATGAAAAATGGAAAAAGAGAGGCCTCGCCCACTTCTCCTCACCAACTGGGTCCCCACTGGGGCAGGCTGGGCAGGAATGGCATGGAATGATGGGACAGGGTTATCACTGTGTCACTGTCTGTCAGGCTGAACCTCTGGGTCTGCATTTTCCAGCCCACTGAAAGCTGAGCTGAAGCAGTGAGAAGTGGCAAAGCTGCAAATTGCAAGTCAGCCCCAGCAAGACCTGCATTTAAAAATGTCCTTCCAACATTTTCCTTGCCAGCAGCAGTAAGTTGCTTGGATGGGAAGAGGGATAAAAACACCTTTGGTATGTGTAAAGTTTGGGTTAGGAAACTTGCAAGTCCTCCTTGGCTTTTTATTAGAAGCAATGACAAATGTTGAGCTGCTGTGTTGTCAATCTCTTTGTAAATTTGCAAAATCATTTTTGAGCAGAATATAATGGTGATGTAATTACATACTTCTCCTAATTATTGAGTAATTATATCCTTTTTATAATTCCTGAGTAATCACACTGCTATAACTAGAATTTAATGTTACAACTAATTGTATAATTACTGTATCTTAATATTGTTATCCAGGCAACTTGGAATAGCGTGCTATCCTTTTAATTCCTATTGTGTTACTAAAAACTGTCTTTTTAAAATATAGTATAGTTAACCATTGGAAGAAAGATAAATAATGGAATAAAAATATCATCAGAGGAAACACATGTTTTCCTTCCAGGTTCAGGTGGATGAAAATAAAAATATTAACATGTTAAAACTGTACTGTAGATAGAAAAAGTTTAATGTTCTCATGATTTTGGCATATCAATTGCTACTAGGCAGCCCACTTTTATGCTTAAAGTTTGAATCTCTCCTATGTGCCAACCTGTCAATACTAATTTTTAAAGTTTCCTACACATTGGAGGGGAAATGTTTCAAAAACACATCTTTTTTTCCAGCACCAGCTGAGTCCTTAAGTGTTTCATGTCTCTAGGGACAGTTTCACAAAGGTGCAGAAGGAGGGTTTGATGTACAATTGAAGAGCTGAGTTCAAGGACTGTGGATGCATTTTTGTGGTGCTGGTTGAGCAGCCTGGGTCCATCAGAGTGATGTCAGACAAAAGAACTTTGCTCCTGCAGGATTCTGTGTGTGGAGTGTGGGAAACGTGGTGGTTCTTCTGGCAGGATAAGAAGCTTTGCCTTCATTGCTGTGTCTAAAACGGGGTCTGGGGCTTGTGTAAACTTCAGTGAAATCCCAACTGAATCCATCAGGCTCCCTGAAACCATCCCAGCTTCACCCTGCTGGAGTCTGTCCGGGTGCTCTGGTGCTGTGGCACGGGGTCATCCAGGGAGAATTGGAGCAATAAGGAACTGGGCTCCAAGGCAGGTTTACAAAGAGTTTTACAAAACTGCCCCCCTAAACAAAACCTCAGAAAATAAGTTTGTCATCTGTTACCAGAAGAATCACTGCAAACACCCTTTGTGCCACTCTGTGAACACCAAAATCATGGAATTGCGTGGACTTGGACAGTAAGTAAATCAGAGATTGTTTGTAGGAATCCCCAAATTAGAAGAAAATGCAGATCACTCCTCTGTGCTGAAATGTCCTGTGAGCAGGACTGAAATGTGCTGCACACCCACGTGTTAGAGCACATCCTGGAAATGTGGGAGAGTGGAAAACCGTTTTCAGATTTAATAACATTTCAGTTTTAACAGCTCTATCAGGGACAGCTGATCCAGTCCAAGAATAGAGAGAGACTCACCTGCATTTTGGAACCTGTTTTAGAACAGAAGCTGAAAGTGCTGACAAGGAGCAGTTACTGGATAGACTTAGAGAATTTGTTTAATAATAGTGATATAAACCATTGGCAAAATATTGAGCCAGAATCCACCAAGTTCTTTAGTTGTAAGAAAGTCAGTTCCAATGTGCTGATTTACAGTGACTGAGGCTCTAAACCCCTCTGGCTGTTTTCTTCATAACAACTGGAAATAAGGGAACTGAGCAAATAAACCCTAAACACTGTGAGTGTTTTGTTCTCTGGTATTGTTTTGGTTGGTTGTTGTGTTTTTTTCATCAAGAAAGCTTTTCCATTTCTAGCAGGTGTAGGTGTGTCCCTTTTGCATTCCCTTTTCATGGCCATCCTCCAGAATTAGCTTTGGTTGAATAAATGCCAGTGGAAACAATTAATTTAAGCCAGTTTTGAATTCCAATTTTAAAACCTCAACAACTCTTGATTTTGAGAGATGTGTAGGTGTAGCTGTTGAGTAAGAAGAGTGTAGAGTGACATACACACCATTTTAAAGGAAAAGAAAAACAAAAACAAAGAAAAGAGAAATCCCATCAACCTCAGAGCTCAAAAATACAGTTAAACTTGAAACAGTTTGCTTGCAAACAGATGGATTAGGTTTGGGGCCAAACCAGCAGAAAGACTTCAGGGAAGTGAGTAAATCCAATAGAGAGTTTGTGTGACAGATGACTGAGAAAGAAGGAAAAACACATTTTATACTTTTTTTTATACTTTTCCAATTTTATTGTCAAGTTGCACCTAATCTTAACAAATCTACTCTGTTATAGAATAATAAAACTGCATCTGAGTTTCACTGCTCATTCAAGACTGAGCAGTAAGACAATGTTATTTCTAATTCCAGTACCACATTTTAATTTTCCACAGCAAAACATGGTAGTGAAAATGTTACCAAATGACAAAGTAAAGGATCTTTAAAGATAAGCAAGGCTGTGCACAGGTTTATGACAGCCATTCAGATAGATTTCTTTCATCATTAGATTGTTGTTTATGGTTTATTATACAATATAATAAGACATGACCCAGCAGCTCAGAGGGCAAGCAGCCAAATCTCTTTATTGAAAGGAAAATGTCCCCTTAAATACCCTTTGGGGGGCAGGTGACCCACCTGCCCAGTGACAGCACAGCACACACTGTTCTTGTGCCTCAGTGTGCTGTGCAGGGACTCCAATGCCCAGAATGCATCCCCTGCATCCCTGGGACACCCCTACAGGAGAGGGGCTCAAAGGCTTTCCTGAAGGCAGGAGAGGCACATCCCCA
>NW_020885655.1:0-10829 GCF_003945725.1 Corapipo altera
CCCCCCCCCGGCCCGTGTTTCTCGCCGCGGGGCTCGGCCCAGCGCTCCTCCCCGGTGCCCGCGGCCCCGGCCGGGCCCCCCCCGGACCCCCCGCGCCCCCCGGCCGCGCTCGCCGCCCCGCGCCCCTTTGTTCGCCGCCGCCCGGCCCGTGCCCGGCTCCCCCCGCAGGATCGGGCCCCGCGGCCCCGGCGCTGCCAGAACAATGACCCGGCGGGCGGGAGCCGCGGCCGGGCACCGGCACGGACCGAGAACCGGGGCCGGGACACCGCGGCCACACCGCGAAACCGGGGCAGGGCACCGGGAAAATAACCGGGGAACCGCGGAGAGGAGGGGTCCGGGCACCGGGAAATACCGGGGGAGTGGGGCTGGAGGGAAACCGGGGAGATCCCGGGGAATCGGGGCTGGGGGACGGAAGGAAGGAAATAGTGGAAGCGCAGCGAGGGAGGCGCCGAGCACCGGGCACACAACGGGAACCGGGGGAGCCGAGGGCGAGCGGGGGCCGAGCCCCGGGGAGATACGGTCGGTGAACCGGGGGAGATAGAAGAACGGAGCGCCGGGAAACAGGAGCTCGGCAGCGGGGAGGAAGGGCCGGAGCAGCGGGAACCGGGCCCCGAGCTGGGGGTGGCCGTGCCCGGGCTCCAGGGGATTGGGGTCGAGAACCGGGGGCACCGGATAAAGGAGGGGGGGCTGCGCTCCGGGAGCACCCGGAACAGGGAGGGGGGGGGGCGGGTCCTCAGGGAACTGGGGACCACGAAGGGGGGGTGCGGGGAAAGGGGGGGGCTGCAAACCGGGGGTACCGGGGAAAAGGGGGGCCGTGCTCCGGGGATGGCGGGGAAACGGGGACCGTGCACCGGCAGCGCCGGGGAAACCGCGGCCCTGCGAGACGGAGAGGGAGGGAGCTGTGCACTGGGCAAACTGGGAGCGGGGTGCTGGGCGAGCGGGTTCGGGGGTGTGGGGAGGGCCGTACCCCCAGCCTGGCCGTGCTCTCACTCTCTCCTTTCTCTCCCCCGTGCCAGGAGCGGAGGATGAGCCGACAGCCCCGGCGCGGAGCGCGGCAGGACGCCCGCCGAGCCAGCCCGGCGCGGCGCTGAGCATCGCCCACCAGCCGTGTCGGGGTCCCGCCGAGCCCCCCGCGGGTGGGTGCCCCCGGCATGGACGGCCGTGACTTCGCGCCCCCGCCGCGGCTGCTGTCGGAGCGGGGCAGCCTGGGCCACCGGCACGGCTCCGGGCGCGTGGCGGGGTCGGCACACGGGGCCGTGCAGCCCCCCGGACACTTCCAGCCCACCAAGTACTTTCCGGCGCCCATCTCCATGGCCACGCACACAGGTCAGAGGGCTCGATGCGGCCGCGGCGCGAGGGGCCGGGAGGGGTGTGGGGGGCTCGGCACCGCACCGGGAGCTCGGCCTCCCTTTGTGCCGATCCCGCTGTCACCGCGCCTGGTGGTTTGGGGTGAGGACTCACGCACACACGGGGGATGTTCCCCCACTCCGGCACGGGAGGAGCGTGGCCCCCGGGCCGCTCCGGAGAGATCCCGGTGCCCGGACGAACGGGCGCGCTCCGGGGAACGAGGAGGCCGTTATACGCGGGGCCGTGGGGCGGCGGTGGAAGGTCACCGAGCCCCGGCTCGATGTTGGGCACCGAAGTGTCAGGGTGCCAAGGGGTTCGTGGCGCGTGTTCGCCGCCGGGGCCGGACAAAGCGCGGCACACGGCTGAGCGCCGCACGGGCAACCGGCGCTGCCGAGGGGTCACCGCGTCCGGCGGCCACGGCCAGCTGCCCCCGCGGCTTTGTCTGCGGCATGTGCTCGGCTGCGGCCGGGCAGGGCTGAACTGGGGTGCGCTGCACCTAAACTGGGGTTCGCTGCATGGAGGGCTTTGAGTGTGCAGCCAGCGGGGCCCCTGCTGCCACCGCTGGGCTCCGGGATGGAGCTGGAGCGGGAGCAGGGCTGGAGCGGGTGCAGGGTTGCCGGCTCGGCGTGGTGCAGCACCGGGGCCCCCTGCTTCCCGCCGGCGCGGGCGGTTGTCTGGCCGCGGCAAGGCGGCAGCGCCGGTTATTGTCGCCGCCTTGATGAGCTGTGAATACTAATAAAATTATATCTGCTTTAATGGGATTACAATTAGTGCGTGGATTAGGGCGGGGGGCACGGCCGGGCCGGCGCGGGGGGGAGGGTGGCAGCGGCGGGGGCTCCTGGAAGAAGGCAGAAACCGGGGGGCACCGGGGGGTGCCAGGGAGGTGGCGCTGGATCGGGCCCGCGGCCGGGGCGGTTTCGCTTTGTGCCGGCGGCCTCACTGCCGGGACCACCGCTGGGCTGAGGGGGCCACCCTGGCTTCCCCCTGCTTTTGGGGGCCATGGGGCGTGGTGGGGGCTTGGAGCCTGTCCCCAGGGTGGGAGGTTGAGATGGGGGCTCGGCTGCTCTCCGGCTCACAGTGGCCATACGGGGGATCCCGGGGGGACGCCAGCGCTGGGTGCTGCTGGCTTCTCTCCGGCTTCCCTCCGGCTTCCCGGCGTGGCGGTGTCCCCGTGCCGGACCCTCACACCCGCCGGGGCCTGGGCGACACATGGGAGCCCGAACGCACCGGAGGTTGTTAAAATAACATGAATCTGGCTAAAAATACCCCGACAGAAACGCGCCGAAAAAAAAAAAAAAAACAGAGAAGCCAAACCCAACAACAGAACGAGCTAAAAATATTCCGGCTTTGGCAGGGCCGGCGCAGCCGGAGCGCTTCCCAGCGAGCTGCGCTCCGCAGCTCCACACGGCTGGAACGCCGCTGGGGCGGATAAACCGGATAATTTAGTGGCCGGCGCAGTGCCGGCGGGAGGGGGGTCCCTGTCCCCAGCACCCCGTGTCCCCCCAGCATGGCCCAGCCGCGGTGCCGGCAGCCGTGGCGGCGTGGCGTGGTAATTAACGCCGATGATTGATAATTACCCCACCCAGTGCACGGAGCCAGCCCGCGGTTGGCCGTGGCGTGGCGATGCCGGCGCGGCACGCGGCACCCGAGGGGCACGGCGAGACTGGGGGGCTCCGGCCGCACTCCCCCAAATGGCTCCCGGCGTGGGGCCGGACTACACCTCCCAGGAGCCTTTGCTGGGGCTGGCGGCCTCCCTGGGAATGGGAGATAAAAGTGTTTTCCTTGATTTTATTAAAGCCGTAACTCAGGACCACGCGTTGCTGGAACTGAACGCTCCGGCCGGCGTCAGGTTTGGCACCGGCACTGGGTGGATGGTGGCAGGGGGGCTGGGGGGCTGTGGCACTGCCTGGTGCTGGGGGATCAGGGACCCCTGGAGCTGCCTGAGCCCACCCAGGCCGGGTGCAACCCCCACACCCCGATTGCGGTGGGTCCCACCACCCCGGCACTCCCTGTGCCGAGCAGGGCCGGGGGTCCCAGTGCCTCTGCCACAACCAAGGGGTGGGAAACTCTGGCTGAGCCGCGCTGGGGGCCTGGATGCGATTTTTGTCCTTCGGATGTTTTTCTGGACTAGTGGGGAGTTGTGACTGCGCCGGGCTGATCGTCACCGTGGCCGAGCCCTCGGCACACGGCCTTGGGGAACGGCGGCACCGGGTTTGCTGGGAGCAGCGCGGCCGTGCCGGCGGGCGGCTTGACCCCGGGGGTGCCGGTCTGCATCTCGGTGCTGGCCTGTAGCCTGGCCTCGGCAGTGCCGGTGTGCATCCCGGTGCCAGTGTGCAACCTGGTGCTGGCATGCAGCCTGGCCATGACAGTGCAGGTCCCGGTGCACATCCCGGTGCAGGGTTTGCATCCCGGTGTGCATCCCGGGGCCGTGAGTCAGTGGCTGGATGTGATCCCACACCTCTCCCCTCCCTGGATTATGCCGCAGGCCGGGTGCTGTGTGGTTCCCTGGCATGGCTTTGGGGGGGATCCTTGGGGAGGTGGTGGTGGGGACAGTGCCTCTGGCCGGGTGGTGACACAGGGCCAGGTGCCAGCGCTGCAGCCGCTCCGCATCGCTGCTTCCTTGGAGACAGGTCTCATGAGGGGCTGGAGGCCGCGGTACGGCTCTGGCACAGCTCTGGTGCGGCTCTGGCACAGCTCTGGCACGGCTCTGGTACAGCTCTGGTGCGGCTCTGGCACAGCTCTGGCACAGCTCTGGTACAGCTCTGCTGCAGGGGCTCCCCGCTCCCCCTGACCCCTGAGCCAGCCCGGCCATGCCGCTGCATTTCCAAAGTGAGTGTCAAAGTTAAACCAGATTTGGCCATTAACTGGCCTGCTCCTCGGCAGCCACGAGGGGCAGGGGGACACACGCGTGGCCAGCGGGAGCAGCAGGATGTGCAGGTCCCCAGATCCCACCGGATCACCCCGGGTCTTGCAGAATCATTCCCGAGTGGTTCCACTGTTCCTTAGTCATGAGCTGCATCCACGCGGAGACGCTACCACGTGCCAGGCCCTGGGGGGACGGGCAGCTGCTGCCAGCCCTTGTTGCTGCTCAGGGGACACTGGGGGTGGGGGTGGGCTCCCCAGAGAATCTGAGAATTCCTAGAACTCCCTTGGCCCTGCCTGCACCCCACCTACCTCGCAGCATCACCCCAGGGCAGGGTCTCACCCCACTGGGTGCTGGGGTCCCTCCTGGAGGGAGCAGGGGGGCATGAGTCCTGGTAGCCCCTTGGGGTCACTCCCTCCTGGGACCCTGCACATGTGACATTCAGTGACACGGGGTCACCGTGGTCCCCACCTTTTGGGGGTTTCCCCAGGGGGGGTAGTCCACATGCTTGGCATCTGCGTGTCCAACCAGGGCTGGACCCTCCCCGGCTTCCCGGTGCTCCAGAAATGGTTTTGCACAGCTCGTGTGTGTCAGGTTGTGCGGTGGGTGTGCAAACGGTGTGTGCAGGCAGCGTGCACTGAGCACATGTGTGTGGCAGCCGTGCCAGGAGTGTGCACCACCCTCGTGATCGCTGTGCACACCCAGCCCTGGTGAGTGTGCAAGGGCAGAGTGCGCAGCAGCTCCAGCCAGGGCAGCTGCCTGTAGCCCTCTGGAGCAGATAACCCATCAGATAATGCTGGGATTGCCCCCCTGGCTCCGTCGGGCACGTTCCGGCAGCGTTTCACCATAACAGCGTTCGTTTAGTGCCGTAACAATATGGATTCAGCTGGAATTACAGCACCGGGGGAGCCAGAGCCTGTTTATTCCCTGTTTGCCAGATTTTTAAAGGGGTCGTGTGGGTTGTGAACTCTGAGGGGGGGAGCTGGGGGCTGCACCCACCCCCTGCCTGGCTTGGGGAACCCCCGGGTGCCCGGCTGCGGCGTGAGGGTCCCTGCCAGCTCCCAGCCCTCCGCCTGTGGCCCTGGCTCCGTTAGGAATGTTCCAGCCCTGAAATAGCTGAGGGAGAAACCCAACCCTCTGCACGTCCCCCCCGCCACCACCGCGGGGACCCGGGGGCTGTCACCACCTTGGGGACCCCGGAGCAGCCATGGGGTCAACCCCCCCGGGACCACGGCCCCTCCCACACGCCCCGGCCCTGAAACTTTCTGCCTTCCCAGAAAATTCCCATCTGTGCTGCACTTGGAGCGGGGGCGAGGAGCAGCTGTAGGGAGGGGAGCACCTCTTGTTGCCCCCCACGGGTCCCCTCAGTGACCTGCCTGCGCCTGCAACCCCCCGGCACTGTTGTTGTGGGCTGAGACCTGGCACACTTGTCACACGTGTGACTCTCTGCGGATTTGGGGCCAAGGGAAGTTTCGTGCTGGAGCCGGGAGCGATGCCGGCGGGGCTGAGTCACGGCCCTGGCCTCGGGGAGCCTGGCCAGGGAGTTCCCAGGGTGACGCTGCCGGGGGGGGGGGGGCAGCGGGGGGGGCCAGGGTGGGACCCCGCAGCCCATCTGTCCCCTGCTGGCAGCCAGCCCTGCGCTGCTGTGCCCGTCCTGGCACGGGGCTCCTCCAGCACTGGTGGCTCATCACTGGCGTGAGTTGTGCGCGGTCTCAGGAACCTGTGGCACAGGGCTGCTCTGACACTGGGCTCATCAGTGACACGAGTTGTGCACGTTCTCAAGGACCTGTCCCTGTCCTCACTGTCAGCGTGGCTGGAGGGGGCAGGATGGGGGCTTCTCCCTGCCCATGCTTCGTGGTGAGCCGTGGCAGAGCACAAGTGTGCCAGGGGCCGTGGCGAGCAGGCGTGCGAGGCGGGTGGGAATGTGGGAATGGCAGTGCTGGCCAAGCGCGCCGGGGGACCCGTGAGTCAGCGGGTGGGCGGTGGGGAGCGGCGACCCCATGGCCCCCCTGGGACACCTCGGCCCCGCCGCCTTTGGGGCGGGGTGGGGGGTTATTTTTTTCCAACCCTTTCCACGGCTTCCAGAAAAGTCTTGTTCTGGAAACCTCGGCTTCCCGCCCGGCACAGCCGCCCAGCACGCTGCCGGCTCCACGCCTGCACGGGGTCCCCCGGCACAGCTGGGGTGTAGGGCCGGGCTGGCTGCAGGCAGCACCGGGCAGGGATCCCCCGGGATGCACTGGCACGGTGGGATGTGCCCACCCATCCTGGTGCGTGTCCGGTTCCCAGGGCTGCGGCCGTGCCCCCGGCCCACGCGGTCCTGCCCGGCTCGGCCTCTCCGCGGAGGAAGGAGCAAAGCTGCCTGAAACCACATCCCGACACTCATCCCAGAGGCATCCCGGCGGGATTAGCCGGGGAGCGTGGGCTGGCTTAGAGAGCAAAGCATCGCTTCCTGCCCCGGCCGGGCGGGCGGCCAGCCCGTGCTCCGCACCGCGCCACGCCACGCGTGCCAAGCTGTGCCGTGACCGCGCCGGCACACAGGGGCACGGGGAACAGGGCTGTGCAGTGAGGGGCAGCTGCTCCCCCATCCCGGTTCCCCCTATCCTGGCTCCCCCCATCCCGGCTCCCCCCGCCCGGCCGCTGGCCACCAGCTCCAAAGTTTCCACCATGATCTCACGGTTTGGCCGGGATGGGAGCAGGATGGGGGGCGGGATGGGGAGTGCTGGCCATGGGCCTCCCCAGGGGTGCTGGGGGCCTCCCCAGGCTGTGGGGGAGGTGGTGGGGTCAGGATGGGAGCTGCCTCTGCCCCTCCTTGCACACGTGTGTGCCCATACATGTGTATAGACATACGTACACACTTACATGTGTACACACATTGCATGGCACAGCCTTGGGCCCCTGGACCTTGGGATTGTCCCAGCACTGGGAGCAGCTGCATGGGGAGCCACACACATGTGCAAAGCCTCCTGTGTGCCAGCACACGTGTGTGCTCTCAGGGCACGCACAGGGCAGGGCCCCAGTGCCCCTTGCACGGCTCTGCTGCCTCTCACACGCCCTGGTGCACGTGTGGGCAGCGTGGGGCTGGGGGACGTGAGGGGCGCGAGGGCTGTGATCGCACAAGGGCCGTGTGTGCTCACAGGGGATGTGTGTGCACGAGGGACGTGATGGCACAAGGGCTGGGATCACAAGGGACATGATCATGAGGGGCATGTGGCTCACAGGCCACGCGTGCACAAGGGATGTGGTGGGTGCTCAAGGGCCATCCGTGCACGAGGGACGTGTGAGCACGAGGGAGGTGATCATGTGAGGGACGTGTGTGCTCACGGACTGCGTGTGCACGAGGGACACAACGACGCGAGGGACACGTGTGCTCAGGAGGGCTGTGTGTGCACAGGGGATGCGCCAGTGCCGAGTGGGCTGCACAGCCCCCTGGGAACTGCATGCACACGTGTGTGCACGAGGGTGCACAACGGGTCACGTGTGCGAGCAGGGCCTGTGCAGCCCCCCAGCTGCATCCTCAACCCCCCCAGCTGTGTCCTCAACCCCCCCAGCTGTGTCCTCGGCCCCCCTGACTGTGTCCTCTCCCCACAGCCGGCAGCAGCCTGATGGGGAGCGCCCCCCCATCCTCCTTCATGGGGGGCTTCCTGAGCAGCAGCCTGGGCTCGGGGGGGCCCAGCCACCCCGCCGGCCCCGCCGCCTCCCCCCCAGAGCCAGCCTTCTGCGGGCCCCACTCCGGCACCTCCCAGATCTGGTTCTCCCACTCCCACGAAGGTGAGTGGGCACTGGGACGCGGATGGGTGGGTCAGGGGTCCCTGTGGGTGGTGAAGATGTGGCCAGGGCTCTGCCCAGAGCCAGTGGGCCATGTCCCACTGGTGCCTGTGTGGATGGGATCCAGGCCCCCTGGACAACTGCTTTGGGGTGATGATGTGGGTACAAGCAGCGCTGTGCCCCAAATTCCCCCTGGGCATCCATGGGAACCAAGCTCAACCCCCACAGTTGGGGTTTGGGGTGTCTGGAGAGGCTCATGGGGAGCTGCAGACCCCCGGCCTGGGAGCTGGGCTGAGGCCGGGCCAGCTTGTGTCACTGGTGATGACGGGGCAGGTGACAGCGTGGGGACCCCCAGGGCAACCCTGGTTCAACTGACTCCCCTTGCCCCCCCCGTCCTGCTGCCGTCCCCATCCCGCCGGAGGAGCGGGAGCGGGGCGGTGGTGCTGGCGCGGGGCCCTGGCAGCCGGCCCAGCTGGTAGTTTGACCGGCTGCCAGCTGGCTCCCGGCGTTCGGGGGGGGCACGGGGGGACGGGGACGGGCAGCGCACGCGGCTGACGGACAGCCCGCCCGGGCCGTGCCGAGCCGAGCCAAGCACGGCCACTACTGACACGAGGCTGGGGGGGCCTCAGCCCCCTCCCCGATGGCTCCCGGAGGGCGTGGGGGGTCCCAGCATGGAGGGGATCACGGGCTCTGCAGGGCGTTCCCAGCCAGAGCGCTGTGGGTTGGGGTGCTGGGTGATGTGCCACCCCAACCCCCCTGACCCTGTGCCCCCAGCCCCGGGGTACCCCCGCTTCTCCGGGAGCTTGGCCTCCACCTTCCTGCCCATGGGCCACCTGGACCACCACGGCAACGGCAACGTGCTCTACGGCCAGCACCGCTTCTACGAGAGCCAGAAAGGCAGGTACCGGGGCCACCAGGGTACCGGGGCCACCAGGGTCCCCTGTGGGAGTGCGTGTCCCCAGCCAGGCAGGGGTGGTGGGTTTAATACCTGTCCCAGTGCTGGTGTCGGAGTGGGGGGCTGGTGCCAGAGCAGGTGCCCAGTGCTTGGGCAGCGGGTGGGGGTGGTGGGCATCTGTCCCTTCATCCCACTCCTCCTCTCATTGGCACGACCAGCGGTTGGGGGGTCCGTGGGGGTCTCATGCATTACCCTCCCCTCCAGATAACTTCTACCTGCGGAACCTTCCGGCGCAGCCCCCCCTGCTCCCTGCCAGCCACGGCTTCCCCGGCATCACCCGCGCTGCCCCTGGGCCCCCCGCCGGCTCCTGCAGCCGGGAGCGGGACACCGGCCCCCTGCCCAAGACCCCCAAGGACTACGAGCGCTTCCTGGTGGGCAAGGAGAAGGGGGGCAAGGGGGACCCCAAGGAACGGCTGCCCGAGGAGGACGCCAAGGAGCGGCACAAGGCGGTGCTGCCGGTGCCGCCCGAGGGGCACTGCAAGGAGGGGGTGCCGCCGCGGGGCTCCGGCGATGGGCGCCCCAAGCCCTTGGCCTCGTGCCTGCTGGGTGCCAAGGGGCTGGACGGTGACGGCGCCCGCGCGGCGCTGCCCAGCTGTGCCGGGAATGCCCTGCCCCGCGCTGCCCGCTGCGCCCCCAAGGAGCGGGAGCCGGGGGTCCCCGAGGCGCCGCAGCCCTATGGCGAGGCCGTGGAGCGCCGGCAGATGCTGCACCACGCCGTGTCCTACGCCGTGCCCGCCGCCGGCTCCTTCCCCTGCCTCCCGCTCCACGCCGGCCCCGAGGTGCTGTGCCCGCTGCCCGAGCCCCCCGCCCGAGAGCTGAAGCTGAGCGGGGCCACGCTGGTGCCCTCGGTGGGACCCCCGGCGGACAAGAGCCGCTCGTTCCAGGTGGAATCCGGCGGGATGGAGCGTGGGGACGGCAAGGAGCGGCACACCGAGGCGGGCACCGAGCCCTACGGTGCCCCCTTCCACCACCCGCTGAAGGCCGAGGGGCCGGCGGAGCGGCGGCTGGACTGGGGGGCTCCTGGCACCCGGCTGAAGGGGCTGGAGTACCTGGGGGGCAGCGCAGCTGAGGGACCCCCCTTCTCCAGCCGGTGCCCGGCGCCCAAGGGGGGGCTGGAGAAGAGCTACTTCGAGGTGCCACCAGCCCCCGACTGCTCCCGTGCCCCCCGCCCTGACCCCCTGGGCGTCCGTGTCGGCCCCTCCTGCTGCACTTTAGAGAAGGGCCCCCCCAAGGACCCCCCGGCCCAGAAGGTGGCTCGGATCCGGCACCAGCAGCACCCCGAGGCAGAGGCAGCCGAGGGCAAGCGCAAGCCCCTGGAACTGGGTGCCCTGGGCTACAGCGGGCACCCCCTGCCCCCCTGGGGGGTGCAGGGCCAGGGGCCCCCCCTGGCCGTGGCGGAGGAGCGGAAGGGGGGGCCCTACCTGGACCCCTTTGGCACGGGGCTGGTGCGGGCGCAGGAGGTGCCCAACGCCCCCGACGAGGTCTCGGCCATGAAGAACCTGCTCAAATACAGCAACGGGGCCCTGCTGGGGGGGCAGAAGGGCCCCCCCTTTGTGGGGCTGGCGGGCACCAAGGGCAGCTGCGCCCACCAGGACGCCAAATTCCCGTCGGGGAAGGGGCAACTGGAGCTGGAGCGGCCGGACTGTGCCCGCGGCCGGGAGCACGAGGCGCTGGGCCCTGGCGGCACCGAGGGCGAGGTGCGGCAGCCGCCCGTGGGCATCGCCGTGGCCGTGGCGCGGCAGAAGGACACGCTGGGCCGCCACGAGCCCTACGGCAACGGCGGCACCGGGGGCACCGGGCGACAGCGGGCAGCAGCCGGAGTCAAAGGTAAGGGCTGGGGAGGGGGCCGGGGGTGGCAGGGGGCTGGCGGTGCCACGCTGATGCCACCGTGGTGTCCCC
>NW_020885656.1:0-10824 GCF_003945725.1 Corapipo altera
AAGGGGAAACGGCCTCAGGCTGGGCCAGGGGAGGGTCAGGTTGGATAGTGGGGAAAAATATTTCACAGAAAGTGTTGTAAAGCACTGGAAGGGGCTGCCCAGGGAGGTGGTGGAATCACCATCCCTGGAAGTGTTTGAAGAACACATTTCTGTGGCACTTGGGGACGTGGCTCAGTGGTGGCCTTGGCAGTGCTGGGGCAGTGGTTGGACTCAGATGATCATAAAGGTCTTTTCCAACTTTATTGATTCCATTCCATAACTTCATCACAAGTACATATTGTGGTGTCATGCACTGGCTCCTTCCCCAGTCTGAGACAAAGATCAGCCCAGCCCAGCCCTGTCTGACCACAACAGTCTCTCTGGGATTTGCCTGCACTTCCATGTGGTGATTTCTGTAGCCTCGTCTCCATTACCCCACCAACCTCTGCATTCCATCCTTATCAAAAAACAATTTCATTTTCAGGCTGCCTTTGTACCCCTCTCACCCCAAGGCACCTCTTTTCTCCGGGTTCTTTTTTCTGAGCACCCCACCAGCTTTTCCCTGTTTGCTTTAATTGCCTTTGCCAGCTTTTCCAGCTGCTGCAGCTTCCCAATGCTCCTGTTTGCCTTCCTTCTCACACAGGAGGCTCTGCAGAGTTTTGGATTCTCTGATTAATGTGCTTGGAGTGAGGCTGCTGCTGCTGCTGGTGTGTTGTATTTCATTGACCTGGAGTTTTTGGGGAGTGTTTCAGTTCCCACCTGCACGTTGTGATGGAAAGCTTTTGGCATTTAGTATCTGCTGGCAGCTGGAAGCTTCACACGTGTCTGGTTGCATTGGAGGTGTCATCTGGGAGCTGTGGTGAGGGTAGGTGTGATTTCCATCCTCTCCCTCGGTGTTAAAGCTGACAGGGAACCCTTCCCAGGCTGACGTGCCCATCAGTATCATGCTGCTCTTCCTTCGGGGAGTTTTCTCCCTCTCCCCTCAGTTGTGCCACTCTGGAGGAGGCCTTGAAGAGGGAGGATGGCTCTGAACAGCCTGTCCAACAAGCAGCTCTTGCTCCTGGGGCTCTGGGTCACTCGTGTTTGGCTCTGGCTGACGTGTCCTCTTGGGAGGTGGGAACGGGTCGTCTGAGCTGGGCTGAGCTCTGGGCCCCAGGAGGTGCCAGACTGAGGGTCTTTGGATGAGCTGGAAGGGAAGCTGGGCTTGGTGGGTGTCAGCACAGTGCTGTGCCACCCAATCCAGCCCCTTCTCCTGGCTCCCGTTCCTCCAGCAGCTGCATCCCGCCGGGAGCAGAGGTTGGGTGGTGTCAGACAACCCTTCCCTACCCCATCTCCAGCAGGCTGGGGGGTCCCACAGCTCCAGAGCACCGAGGGCACGTCCCTCCATGGAATGTGGAGGCTCACAGGGACGGGCAGTGACCTTTCCTGGTCCTGCCTGTCTCCCACCCTGCAGCCCGTGGGGACTGTGGCAGTTGGGAAGTCGGTTTGTCCCGCAGAGGACGGACACGGCTCAGAGAGGTCCCTCCTCCCCCTGAAACGCTCCCTCGGCAGCTTCTGGTGATCTGAGGGGTTGGTTTGGCACTTCACAAGGAGGAAAATGAAATGGGAACTCCACAAGTGCCCTTTATCTCCCTCCTGGAGTTCCATTTATGGCATTTACACGCTCCAGAAATCCTCTTGCACTGCGACTCCCGGGCACGTCCCGCTCTTTCCATCAGCTCTCCCTCCTAATCTGATTCCCAGATTCAAGGCCCGATTCCCAAACTCAATCAGATCCCCCTTTGCAGTTGCCTGATAAACTGCAGCGGAGTTTTTATTATTGGAATAGATTAAATTAGGCTGTTCCTTTCACAGTCCTTAATGATGCAGCTCTGCTTTCCCTTCTTTGCCCCTCAAATGGATATATCCATATATATCCATATATATCCATATATCCTGCGGAACAGGGCGGGAGCTCCGTGTGGCTGCTCATTCCCTGCGGAGAGCAAGGTCTGACACGCGAAGTAATGCTTTGTGACATCCTTAAATCCACTTATTTTGCTGCTGGATAATTTGTCTGCCGGAGTTCAGGCATCAGTCAGAGACTATCAGCTGTGCTGGCAGATCATTTGCTGGTACCTGTGGCTGTTCCAGCTTTGCTGTTTGGATGTAGATCCGGGTGTTCCCTGTTCTGGGGTGGGAAAAGGCTTTGTTTTGACCTGGAAAAGAGGAAACAGCCTCAGGCTGGGCCAGGGGAGGGTCAGGTTGGACAGGAGGAGGAATTTGTTGCTGGAAAGGGTGGTGAGGCCTTGGCAGGGGCTGCCCAGGGAGGTTTGCAGTGCCCATCCCTGGAGGTGTCCCAGGAAGGCCTGGCCGTGGCACTGAGTGCTCTGGGCTGGGGGCCAAGGTGGGGATGGGGCCCAGGGTGGATCCATGGGCTGGGAGGGCTTTTCTAACTTCAGGGATCCTGGGATTCTGTGAGTCAGGTGTCTCCTTTTGAGTCTGCTCAGGTCAGGCTCTCCCAGTGGAGAGGTTTCTGCCTTGGGTTTGTTCTGCGGCTTTTTGAGCCCGTGGAAACTTCACTTTCCACAACATCCCCCAGGGTGAGTCCTGCACCTTCCCTGGGGCTGAGCAAGAGCCTCCTTTGCTCTGCTCCTCTCCCCACGTCCTTCACACCACCCAGTCCCTGCAGTGGGAGAGCCCGTGAGCAGCTGATCCCTGGGGATCTCCTCAGTCCCACCCCAGCTCTCCCAGATCTCTGCCGTGTCCCCCTGTTTCCTCCTCCCAAGCTGCAATCATGGAATCATTGGATGGTTTGTGTTGGAAGGGCCCTTCCAAAGCCATCTCGTCCAACCCCTGGCCATGGGCAGGGCCATCTTCATCCCCTGGGAACACAGGGGGCAGTTTTCAGCTTGTTTTTCTCCCCTGGCTTTGTTCTCTTGGAGCATTTCCTCGGAAGCTCCATTAACTGTTGGGCTTTTAAGTCCCTGACAGGTTTTCTGTTGGGATGTTTGTGAGAAATGATGGGTTTTTAGGCTTCCTGCACGTTGTTATTCCAATTCCATTTTTGCCTCAATTTAACAAAATAACGTGAAATCTGTTCTGTTTTTTTCTCATTTAAATACGACTTTGTCTTTTTAACTGTCGTTCCCTGCTGCTCATAACCTTCCAAACCTCACAACCTTCCAAACCCTTCTAGTCCTTCTTGGCAGGGAGTTTGTGTCTGAGCATCCAACCAGGTGTCTTGGAATAGTCTCCAGGACTAAAAGCCTTTGCTTTTAACAGTCCATGGGAGTTTCTTTATCACCCAGATTAATTGTTAGGAATTTTGGAGTCCCTGTTTTTAAAAACTGAGCACAGTGGCAGCTCGTAGAATCCCAGAATATTTTGGGTTGTGAGGGAATCTTAAAGATCATCTCATTGATCTTAAGACAGGGGGACATTGATCTTAAGATCAATGAGATCACCTTCCACCAGAGCTCAACTGGAGGTGATTTGTTGGCTTCCCTTGGCTCTTTGTGACATCCCACTCCCCTCCCAGGTCCAGCTCTGCCTTCCCAAGTGCTTGGAGTTGCATTTTCCTGCTGTGTCTTTCCTCCGCCGCGTTTCCATTGCACCCAAGGTCTCAACATTTTTATTAAACCCCAGCGTTTTGGTCTCCTGCCTTATTTCTTAGACTTCCAGCTCCTCTCCAGAGGAACACAAGTGATGCTTTGGGGCTTCTATTTTCTTGTTCTGTTTGTGCAACTGCTCTTCATGGTTTATCTGAGCCTTCCAGCTCCTGTCCTCTCTCTTTATGGCTCCATGACTCATCCCAAAGCAGGTGCTTTGCTGCATGTCCTGGCTTTCCTACCCCTGGAGATAAAAGCTCTCCCATAACCTTGTTAAATCCCAGCAGCTCAATTCCACCGGGGTTTAGCAGGGTTTTCCTCTCCAGCATGGGAATCCAATTTTTGGAGCTTTCCCTAGTTTCTGATCAGCACAAATCCTGCTTTTTTACCCCCTTTTCCCGCTCATACCATGGGATTTTACCCCCTGCTGCTCTATCTGGCTGCTGAGGCTGTTTTAGAGAACATTCACATGCAGGTCTTGATCCTCAGCTCCCCAAGAGCCTCCTCCAGCTGCTCTTTCCCACTCCTCCCTGTTCCACAGACCCAGGGATCTCAAGCATTGCCCAGAGTGGATTCCCCATTCCTGGGAGTGTTCAAGGCTTCAAGCCCCAGGTTGGACAGGGCTTGGAGGGCAGGGACACCTTCCATAGACCAGGGTGCTCCAAGCTCTGTTCAACCTGGCCTTGGACACTTCCAGGGATGAGGATGTCCAAGGTCAGGTGAAGGAGCACTTCCAGGGATGATGAGTGTCCAAGGTCAGATTCAGGAACACTTCCAGGGATGGGGATGTTCAAGATCAGGTTCAGGAACACCTCTAGGGATGGAAAGTGTCCAAGGTCAGGTTCAGGAACATTTCCAGGGATGGGGATGTTCAAGGTCAGGTTCAGGAACACTTCCAGGGATGGGACTTGTTGTCCACCAGGACTCCCAGGTCCTTCTCTGCAGAGCTGCCCTCCAGCAGGTCACCCCCAGCCCGTGCTGGTCCCTGGGGTTGTTCTTCCCAAAGTGCAGGATCTGCATTTGCCTTGGTTGACCTTCAGCCCCTGGGTCCCAGTTCCACCCCTTGTCTTTGCATCCCTTTACCAGGAGCTGAACCTTCTCATCCCAAAAACACTTGGAGCCCCGGGCAAACACTGTGGCTGGGGCTGAAGTTGGGTCCCCCCTGAAGGTCACCCCGCTGCCACCAGGAGCCACCAGCCTGGTGCCACCACATCTGCAAGGGCTGTGTCACTGCCTGGATCCCAGATCAGGCTCCATGGTGGCCAAACCTTCCTGGGAGCAGGGATGACAGCGTGTCCCCGTGCCCGTCTGCCGGAGGCGTCACCACCAGCCCGGGCGTGTGACTCACACGTGCTCCCTTTTTTAAGGAATACAGATGCGGAGTAAATGGGAATCAATTACACTTCCCACACAAAGAATCCCCTGATTTGGCATCTGACACAGACACATCCTTCCTTCCAAAGTGGAAAATTCATCCGAGTTCCAGGGAGGTTTCGGTTGGGAACACTTTTCCTCCGCGGTGACTCGGTGTGTCCGTGTCACACACGAGTCCCTCCCTGCAGCACCGGCTCCCAAATTCTGCCCAGGGTTCCTTCCCAAGGAGACCCCCCCCAGACAACACCGGCACCATTGGGCTGAGCTCAGGGATGGTCCCCAAGGGTGGAGCTGCTGCTGCCACTTCCCCTTTCCCCTTTTGCCTCGGAATGAGCTGCTGAGTGGAGCAGCAGCCCCAGGAGTGCAGCTTCCCTTCATCCAGGCTTGGACACACCGGCCCCAAATGTTATGGGCAAGAAGGCACCTGCCCTGGCATGTCTGGGGAGGAAGAAAACGTGTAGGTGTGGCACTTGGGGACACGGGTCAGTGGCAGTGCTGGGGGAATGGTTGGACTCAATGACCTCAAGGGGTTTTCCCAGCTGAGGAGTTCTCTGTGGCACTTGGGGCCGTGGGTCAGTGGCAGTGCTGGGGGGAATGGTTGGACTTGATGACCTTGGGGGGCTTTTCCAACTGAGGAGTTCTCTGTGGCACTTGGGGACACGGGTCAGTGGCAGTGCTGGGGGAATGGTTGGACTCGATGACCTTGGGGGGCTTTTCCAACTGAGGGGTTCTCTGTGGCACTTGGGGACGTGGGTCAGTGGTGGCCTTGGCAGTGCTGGGGGAACAGCTGGATTTGATGGGCTCGGAGGGCTTTTCCAACCCGAATGATCCCACGATTCTCTAAGAAGGGCTGATTTAGCTGCTGAGCACCCAGGACCCCGAGGGGTTGGAATGTCCATCTCAACCTTCGCCCTGTCCCTCTGTGCTCGGGCAGGGGCAGTGACCAGGGGCTGGATGAGGAGTGACAGCTGCCTTTCCTTCCTCTGGAGACCTTCCCAGCTGCCTGTTGGCATGGGGGATGTGCTGCTGTGCAATCCCCTCTTCTTTGGCCTCATTTTGATCATTTTGCAGTTCCAGGCAGTTCCAGTAAGTTCTGGACTCACCCGTGGCTGTTTCCAGCCACTGCCCCTGGGATCACGGAATTGTGTGGGCAGGATGAGTGAATATCATTTGGTCAAATTATTTAAATTCACCATCGAGAGCTGGAAAGTAATTTACAGCTACCATCAGAGACAGAAAATCACTGGTGGAGCCTGTGGGACCTGGGAGGGAGGGATCCATGAGGAAACTCTGGATTTCCAACAGCAAGGACAAAGAGGGTCATGATCTGTGGGCGTTAGTCTCAGCCTTGGGGAGATCAGAACAGTGATGGACATGTTTGGGATTGAAATAGTGGTGTCTCTGTGCTGGGTCTGGGAAAAAACCTCCAGGATTTGGGATATTAACCTTGGCAAAGGCTGTTCCAGGATGGTCTTTGCTGTTTCCCAGAGGTGTAGTGAGCTCTGTGTCTCTGCCTGAGGGGTGTCAAAGAACCTGATAAATGCACAAAGGAGAACTTCAAAGTGGGTCAAGAGGGGTGAATTGGCCAAGAGGTGCCATCGTTGTCCTAAGGGGATGAAATCCAGTGGGATTCGAGGAGTGAGCTGCAGGCTTCTGATTAATGCAGGACTAAAGAGGGTGAGGAGTAAAGTGAATAAAGAGGGTGAGGAGTAAAGCAAATAAAGGATCTGCAGAAGAGGTTCTCTGAGCTGTAAATCTGCACGTCCCTGCTGGTGTGTGCACACACTTCCCCTGGAGTCCTCCACGTGCTTGAGAGACACAGAAGGACTCAGCAACCAGAGCGTTAAAGGTCAGACCTTCTGGAACTGGGAGGTTCCCGGTGCCTAAAGCAGGGAGGAACTGATTGACCATGTCCTGTCACTCCTGGTGACACTGCCCAGGAGATGCCCTGCAATAATAGTTCTTTTGGGGTTGTTTCATAGAGAAGAAATCTTGAACTGGCTCGTCTTGGCCAGCAGCAGCTTGGGAGGAGCCACCTGGACCTTTGCTTCTGTCCTTCAGGCGGGTTTGGGCTCTGGGGATCCTCTTGAGATCCCTTCAGTCACTCGCCTTGAGCCCAGCTGGGATCCTCTCACCTTGTGAGGAGCATCTGCCAGCGAGTGAGGTGCATGTTAATTCAGGGCAGTCGCTTATTCCTGCATTTTCTGGGCTTATCAGGCAGGTTGTCCAAATTCCTGAGGACTGTGATCTTGCAGGATAGGCAGGATTAGAGGCATGATTTCCAGAAATCCCGTTATCCTCCTTGTCAACTGCTAAAACTGTATTTTTTCTTTTCAGTAGGACTCTTTTGAGATCTGACGGAGCTTCCCGGTGATACAAACCCCTCTGAGCTGTCAGGGTGGAGGGAGGCACAGATCCAGCCACCAGGGGGGACGTTCCTCTGGCTGGGATGCCCAGGGAGAGCTTTAAAGAGAGAATCAATACCTGTGATTATATAAAGGGAGACAAAACCTTTTAATTAATTGTCTCTCTCGGGTTTCCAGTTCTGCTCCGTCTTCCCCACGGGCGTCTGCGAGGCTGGAGCCGCGGCCTGGGGGAGGTGGTGGGACTTCAGGGAGGTGGTTCAACATCCAGACTAATCCCTGCAGGGAGGCACAGGGAGCTCTGGATTTATCCCAGCTCTTGCCTTGGCTGGATGTTGTGCCTGTTACCGGTGTGTCCTTGGCCACAGGCTCTCACTCCAGCTTCCTGAAGCATCTCAGGATTCCAGAATCACTGAGGTTGGAAAAGACCTCCGAGATCATCAAGTCCAACCTGTGACTGATCCCCAGCAGAGCACTGAGTGCCACGTCCAGTCCTTCCTTGGACACCTCCAGGGCTGGGGACTCCACGTCTTGATGGCCTCTTGCTCCTCTTCTGGGAATTCTCACATTGGGTCGCTGGCTGTGGGATGTTGTGGGATGCTGTGGAATGGTCTGGGATGCTGTGGGATGCTGTGGAATGGTCTGGGATGCTGTAGGATGCTGTAGGATGCTGTGGGATGCTGTAGGATGCTGTGGAATGCTATGGGATTCTGTGGGATGCTGTAGGATGCTGTGGGATGCTGTGGAATGCTATGAGATGCTGTAGGATACTGTAGAATGCTATGGGATGCTGTAGGATGCTGTGGAATGCTATGGGATTCTGTGGGATGCTGTAGGATGCTGTGGGATGCTATGGTATGCTGTGGGATGCTATGGGATGCTGTGGGATGCTGTAGGATGCTGTGGGATGCTATGGTATGCTGTGGAATGCTATGGGATGCTGTAGGATGCTGTAGGATCTGTGGGATTCTGTAGGATGCTGTGGAATGCTGTAGGATGCTATGGGATGCTGTGGAATGCTATGGGATGCTGTAGGATGCTATAGGATGCTGTAGGATGCTGTGGGATGCTGTAGGATGCTGTAGGATGCTGTGGAATGCTATGGGATGCTGTGGAATGCTATGGTATGCTGTGGGATGCTGTAGGATGCTGTGGGATGCTGTGGAATGCTATGGGATGCTGTAGGATGCTGTAGGATTCTGTGGGATTCTGTAGGATGCTGTGGAATGCTGTAGGATGCTGTGGAATGCTGTAGGATGCTGTGGAATGTTATGGGATGCTGTAGGATGCTGTGGGATTCTGTGGGATACTGAATGCCCCTGCTCTGCCCCCCAGGCTCCCTGTGGATGCCCCGATCCCTGATCTCCTGCTTTACATCCTCGCTCATCCTCGTGCCAATTAACCAAGCGCTGGGCTGGGATCTGAGGAGGAGCAGGAAGGCCAGTGGCTCCCGTCCTCCCGTCCTCCTGTTGCCTTCCCGAGCAGTGGGAATCAGACACTAATTGGCTCTCGTTAGCAGGTGACTGTGCTGTTCTCATTTTGCTGTGTGCAGATGATCTGAGACCAGAAGTTTCTCGGCTCGCCGAGCCGAGCTCTCGGAACAGAAAGGGATGAAATCCTTCTGTGCCAGAGCCCTGGCAGCACAGAGCTGCCTCCTTACCCAGCCTGGGGACAGCGGGGGGACAGGGTGGGGGTCCTGCTCTGCCTGTGTGGCTGGAGGGATCCCCGGGGTGAGGCATCAACCCCCCCCGTGTCAGAAACTGCCTCCTGAATTTTGGACAGAACTCGCCTCTCTTGGTCATTCCATCTGCCCCAGGTTATTCCCTGGGGGTCTCGGAAGGGACCCATTCCCAAATTCAAGACCTCTCCCAAAATAGTTGACTGGCAGTGAAGGGAAGCTCCTGTTGACCCCAAATGTGTGCTGTGGGCACCCAGCTGGAAAGCAGCTGTGCAGAGAAGGCCCTGGGGGTCCTGGTTGACACCAAGCTGAACAGGAGCCAGCAGCGTGTCCGTGCGGCACAGAAGGTGCCCTGGGTTTTTCCAGGGGGATGATCCTCCCCCTCTGCTCAGCACTGGAGTGCTGGGACCAGTGCTGGGCTCCCTGGGACAAAAGAGACGTGGAGCTCCTGCTGAGAGTCCAGTGAAGGACCATGGAGATGATGAAGGGACTGGAGCATCTCTTCCATGAGGAAAGGCTGAGAGCCAGGAACTGTTCTTCCCGGAGAAGGGAAGGCTCTGGGGGATCTCATCCATCACAAACATCTCAGGGAGCGTGTGGTGACAGGACCAGAGGTCGTGGGCACATTCTGGCACACAGGAGGTTCCTTCTGAACATCAGGAAACACTTTTCCACCGTAAGATTACCGGAGCACGAGCTCGGGCTGCCCGGAGAGCTGCGGAATCTCCATCCCTGGAGACACGTCCAGGAGCCAACTGGACACGGCAGCTGGCTGTGGGTGTCCCAGCTGGAGCAGCTGGACGGGATGGCCTGTGGAGATCCCTGCCAGACTCAACCCTTCTGTTTGGTTCTGCGAACCTGGGAAAGTTTTGGGGGCGACGAAGCTGCTTTTTTCCTGCCGGCGCTGGAAGCGTTGCCGTCAGACCCAGGCTATTTGTGGATCTGTCAGCCACGCTCGGAGTAACAGTCTGAAACTGGGGAGCAGGGAAAGCATTTCTGCCACAGGACACGTAGTGAGTGCCAGAACGGAGCAGCAGTTCTTGGTTGTCAGTCAAATTCCAACGGGAATTTGAGGAAGGAGCTGGTGGAGTTTAAACCCCTCGGGGAGGGGTGATGGCAAAACCTCTCCTGCCCCAAGGCCAGGGTGGAGCTCACAGGGGGGACTGGGCCTTGTGTGCTTCTGCCCACCAAGCTTTGGGGACAGATGGCTCCAGGAAGGTTCCCCCAGAGAAATCATCTCCAGGTGCTCCAAGGATACAGAGCTGTATGTGGGAATTTAGGATTTTGTCTCTAATATCCAACCTGACCCTCCCCTGGCCCAGCCTGAGGCCGTTTCCCCTTGGCCTGTCCCTTGTTCCCTGGCAGCAGAGCCCGACCCCCCCTGGCTCCCCCCTCCTGTCAGGGACTTGCAGAGCCAGAAGGTCCCCCCTGAGCCTCCTTTGCTCCAGGATGAGCCCCCCCAGCTCCCTCAGCCGCTCCTGACGGGATTGGTTCTCCAGTCCCTTCCCCAGGGGAGGGTGGTTTAAACCTAAACCCAGAATCCTTCACCCAGAACTCACCCGACGAAAAGTGATTCTCTGCTGATCGGCCCCGGGAGGGCACATAACAATTAAAGCAACTGTCCTGGGGATTTGGGGCCGTTTGATGGGTTTGGAGTAATTGTGGGGACTATTATGGTCTGTTAATTCACTTGTGGTGATTTGAACCTGCCTGTGAAGGGAAGTCTGTGCTCCCACAGAAATGCCTGCGGGTTGTAGAAGGGTTTATTCCAAGTGAGTTGTGGAGGAGTTTATTCCAAATGGAAATTGTGGAGAGGTTTATTCCAAGTGGGTTGTGGAGG
>NW_020885657.1:0-10809 GCF_003945725.1 Corapipo altera
GACATTTGTGGGGGACATTTGTGCCCCCACAAGCAAGTTGGGCCCTTCAAGGTCTGTGTGGAGGAGTCAGGTCCTTCCCTGAGGTTCTTTTGAGGACAAACCTTCTAAGGTTTGGAAAAGCCTTCTAAGACCATTGAGTTGAGTTGTAAACCCAGCAGTTCCAAAGAAACTCGGCTCAGAGAGCTCCAGCCTGGGCTTTGGCAGCACAAACTGCTCTTCTCTTCCTTTCCTTTCTCATTTCTGAAGCTTCAGCCTGATTTGATTTATTTTCTCTACCTTGTGGCTCTTCTACATTAAAAAAAAAAACAACAAACAACCAAACCAACAGACTCTTTTTTAAAGCAGTGTTTTAAAAGAGGTTTTCATCTTTCTTGTCTGGGTTGAGTTGCTCTCCCAGCTGGTTTGTCCCTGCTGTGGCTTAAACAAACAAATGTGTTGTGCTGCTGTTAAATATTAAAAGAGTATCAAGTCCAAAGCAGATGATTAATGGCTTGGCTGCTCCCACCTGGCAAAGCAAATTACTGGGAACATTGGACAGCACCAACTTTATCATCAGTTGATTTTTACATCCCCCGCCTAAAGATGGAGTGGAAGGAAAACAAACCCAGCTGATGGTGAATGGACTCAGACTCTGGATGGACTCAGACCCTGAAACTTCCCCTGGATCCTTTTATTGACCTGTTTGCAAATATTCCCTTGGTTCCAAACGCTGGAGGGGGGAATGGTGGGTCCCCGGGGCCTGCAGCGGGTTGGATGAGCCTGTTTCCAAAATGAATCATGGAATCAGAGACTTGGGAAGGTTGGGAAAGGCCTCTGAGCTCACCAATCCCACCATCAGCTCTGCACCACCATTAAATTGTGTCCTCAAGTGCCACATCCACGTGTTTTTGGGCACTTACAAACCCTGTGATGACCTTTTCCATGAAATTTTTTTCCCCATATCCAATCTAAGCCTCTGCTGGTGCATTTTAAGGCCGTTCCCTCTCCTCCTGTCCCTTGTTCCCTGGGAGCAGAGCCCCACCCCCCCGGCTCCAACCTCCTTCCAGGGAATTTTAGGGATCCAGAAGGTCCCCCCTGAGCCTCCTTTTCTCCAGGCTGAGCCCCCCCAGCTCCCTCAGCTGCTCCTGCTGCTCCAGCCCCTTCCCAGCTCCCTTCCCTGCACACTCTCCAGGCCCTCAGCATCTCTTTTGTCCTGAGGAACGAAGCCAGGAATGAAATTCCCCTTTATTTCATCAGAAATAACACTTGATTTTGACTTTTGCTCTTCAAGGACCTAATTGCACCCCTTGTCACCCCTTGACCTTCCATGTGAAGGGATAAATCCCATATTTTACCAGATAACAAACCCTTCTCCTTGCTAAGGATGGCAGGGTGTGTTTTCACAACCTTTTTCTTGTTGTTCTGGTGAAACACCCCCAAACCCAGCTCACCCTCAGCTCTATTTTTGCCATTTTACACCAAATCTGAGACATTTTGGAACACCTGACACCTCAATCGGACCTCTTATCACCCCTTAACCCTCCCTGTGCACAGATAAATCCCACATTTTATCTAATGAGAAACCCTCCTCTTTGTTAAAGATGGAGGGATGTGTTTTCACAACTTGTTTTTCCACTGCACTGGTGAAACAGCCCCAAACCCAGCTCACTCTCAGCTTTATTTTTGCCATATTTTCACCAGATCTGAGACATTTTGGAACACCTGACACCCCAACTGGACCCCTTATCACCTCTTAGTCATCATTGTGCACAAATCAATCCCGTATTTTCCCAGATAACAAACCCTCCTCCTTTCTAAAGATGGAAGGATGTGTTTTCCCAACCTGTTTTTCCACTGCACTGGTCCAATCCCTGTCTGGTGTGATCCCAAGGATTTTTTTCCAGGAACAGCATCTGTGGCTGGTTTCCTTGCTTTGGAATAGGAAGAGAAGTGGGGAATCCAAATTTACAGGTTCTTAATGATTTAAGTAAATGTGTCATTTCAATCATTTGGCCATTAATCCATGGAATCATGGAATGCTTTAGGTTGGAAAGGATCTTAAAGATCATCCAAACCCACCCCCTGCCATGGGCAGGGACACCTTCCATGAGCTCAGGTTGCTCCAACCTGGCCTTGGACACTTCCAGGGATCCAGGGGCAGCCACAGCTCCTCTGGGAATTCTATTCCAGTCTCTCCCCACCCTCCCAGCCAAGAATTCCTTCCCAATATCCCACCTAAATCTCCCCTTTTATATTATATATCTATTGTATTTTTATGTATTCACAGGATATTTTTCCACCCAGATTATCTTGATATTCCCAGCCAGAGCTGAGCTGAGTCATTTAATCCCACCATCCAAATGATGGCCAAAAAAATATGGAATTTCCAGGGATTCATTTCAGAGAGATCATTAAATCAAGGCTTCCAAAGAATATCCAATAAGTCCAACTGCTGCTAACATGCCAAGGAATCTGCTGGATAATCAACCAAATAGGAGGAGTGGGAATATTTAGGGTGGTTTAATGATGAATTAAGGAATTCTCACTGTTCTTCCCAGGGATTTGAAGGTGGAAAACATCTCTTTGTGGTTGAAAGGAATGACAAAAATCAAAGGAGCTGAAAAAATGACAAAGTTTTATTAGACTTTTCTGGCTTAAAGCCATTCCCTGTGTCCTGTCCCTCCATCCCTTATCCCAAGTCCCTCTCCAGCTCTCCTGGAGCCTCTTTAGGCCCTGGAAGGAGCTCTAAGATCTTACAAGGCACTTACAGATGAAGCTCTGAATGAGAGGAAAGCCAATATTTTCTCTTCTGTTTAAAGGGGAAAAAAATTAAGGAAAAGAAGTAAAAAAAAACAAACAACAACCTAACCCTTAACTGTGAAATACTTTTAAAGCACTATTTCTCTTTTTCTCCCCTGAAAAAAATGAAGGTTTTATTGCTTTTTCTGGTCCAGCCTAAGGCAGATTTTGCTCTTTGAAACCAAACTGCCAGCAGCCTCCAGCACAGACAACGTGCAATCTCTGCTTTCTTCGAGCTGGGTACGATTTCCTTGCCTTCATAAATATTTATTTCCCCCAAAACCAAGCAAGAAACCCGGTAGGATTCATTTGATTAACCCCCCCATTTCTGCATAATCCACTGTGGGAAGTCAGGGAGGATTTGTAACCGGGCACAGGAGCTCAGAGAGGAGTTTGGGGTGTCCTCTGTGGGCTCCTTAAATCCCCAAAGCAGTGAAAATCCTGCCCTTTGGGACTGGAAATGACATTTCCTATTTATAGCATATCTAGGATATATTTCTGGGATACCTAGGATATATTTCTAGGATATATAGGATGTATTTATAACATTTAGGAGGGTGCTCTGGGCCTGTCCTAAAAGTTTCAGGTGGGAATTGAGGTTTGGCTTCACTGTCACAGTAAATGTTTTCCAGGTTCCCAGGGCTGGGAAGGAGAGCCAGGAAAATCTCTTGGAGAGCATCAGGATGGGAGCAAGTGGAATATGCATTAGGGGTGTTCATTAATCACTATTTAATCTTCTATTTCTATTGATCTCCCACCCTTAATGGTGAGATATTCTTTGGTCTTCTTATCACTCTTCCTCAGACAGAGAGTCTCCAACTCTCTGTTAATCCCCTCTGGATCTTCTGGTAGCTCCAACGTGGCTCTGATGGAGCAGAAATTTAAGATATCCCAGATGTCCAATCTTCAATTCCCTCAGGTTTTCTTTATGGAAGCTTTTCAGAGCTAATCCGTAGGAATTCAAAGCTTTGCTGGTTTAAAGCTCAAACCCACCAGAGTCTGTGAAAAGAAACTCAACCCTCCCACTACTGTTAATTAGAGCAATGTAGGAAATCATTTTTTAATTCAATTTTTTATTGATATCATTTCCATCAGCTTGTTAAAGCCATCACAGAACTCAGAGGGGGCTCTCAGGGACAGGGTGGGATTGTTGGGATGTCCTGGATGATCCTGGTGGGTCCCTTCCAGCTCAGGGAATTCAGGGATTCGCTGGAGAGTCACCTCCAACACTTAGAGATGAGATTGTGCCAAAACAAGGTGTTTTCTCTCCTGTCTTTTGCAAATTAATCAGAATTCCTGCTCATGAACAGCTGTTTCCCAGGGAAAGCCAGTTGAATGGTGTGTCAGCTGGAAGCACTTGATCCTGCTGGGAATTCCAGCTTGTCCAGTGACCCCAACTCCACCCGAGCCTGGCAGCTCATCCAGGCTGACACCCACACAAAGTGCCACCTCTCTCCAGCCTTATCCATCCTCATGGATCCAGCCTTATCCATCCTGATGGATGCAGAGGAAGCTGGAGACAGCCCAGATCTCTTCCTGCTGCTGGAGACACAAATTCCTTTTCCTTAGTGCCCAGATCCTGGTGTAGGAGTGTGGACCTGGATCAAGGACAGAGGCAAAAGGCACAACCGCTTCTCCCAGCACAGGAGCCATTTTGGAAATGGTTTGATAAGAGTTAAAAAGGGGAATTTTAAGCCAGTGGTGAGTCTGTCTTCTATCCTCTTGTCCCTGATTCCTGGGAGCCCATGGAATGCTAAAGGGATGCCCAAACACTCCTTGGGATGAGGGCATCAGGGGGAGCCAGGGCAGTCGATGTTCATAGCTCCAGACACTTGGAATGTTTGGGTTGCTAATCCCAGGATGGGTCAGGCTGGAAGGGCCCACAGTGTCCCATCTGCTGCCACCTCCCTGCTCCAGCAGGGCCATCCCAGAGCACAGGGATTGTGTCCAGAGGGCTCTGGAATATCCCCAGGGAGGAGACTCCCCCCTCTCTGACCAATCTGCTCAGGGTTGGGTCACTGCCCAGCCAAGAAGTTCTTCCTCCTGTGCAGGTGGCACTTACTGGGCATCAGTTTCTGCCCATTCCTCTTGTGCCATTTGGCACCACTGGTAAGATCCTGGTTCAGTTCAGGGCAATTTCTTTGCCATTTGGGAAAAACGATGCCCCAGTTCTGGGTTGCATTGGACCAGCTCTGGTTGAGTGGTTCTGTGCAGCTGCTTTAAGGCCAAAATGAAACCTTTATTAAAGACAACTTTGTGAGGGGAGGAAGAGGGACAAAGGAGCTCTGCTCTTGGGGGACCAGGGACAGCACCCAGGGAAGGGTTGGAGCTGTGCCGGGGCAGGGTCAGGTTGGATCTCAATGAAAGGTTCTTCCCCCAGAGGGTGGTTGGCACTGCCCAGGCTCCCCAGGGCAGTGGGCACAAGCCCAAGGCTACCAGAGCTCCAGGAGGGTTTGGATGATCCTCTGGGACACAGGGGGGGATTGTTGGGGATGTCCCTGTGCAGGGCTGAGGGTTGGACTGGATGGGCCTTGGGGGTCCCTTCCAGCTCAGCATATCCTGGGACTGTGTGAAAGAAGGATGACTCTATGTGAGGCCTCCAAAAACCTGCTCTTTTAAGATCTTCAGACTCTTCTGGGAAGTGAAACCAAAGCAGGGAACATTCAGGAGAAGGAAAGCACAGCCTGGTCTGTAAATCAGCAGGATTGTTGTGCTGGCAATTCTGCTCTGCCCCTCCCCAGCCCCTCGGTGTGCAAAGTGCAGCTGAGCCAGCACGTCCCACTCGTGGCACCTCTGACACCCTTCGTTCTGCTCCAGCTCCTCCTGATGCTTCATTTGTTCCACCTCTTGCTTCATTAATGATTTTATCCCAATTACTGAGGCACAGAGTCCCCCTGGCAGCTGCTGCTCCGAGCTTTCCATCCGCAGGGGCTGTGGGGTGGCTCTTCAGCTGGAGAAGGGAAGGCTCTGGGAAACCTGAGAGCCCCTTGTAGGGCCTAAAGGGGCTCCAGGAGAGCTGGAGAGGGACTGGGGACAAGGGATGGAGGGACAGGACACAGGGAATGGCTTTGAGCCAGAAAAGGAGTGATTTAAATGGGATATTGGGAAGGAATTCTTGGCTGAGAGGGTGGGGAGGGGCTGGAATAGAATTCCCAGAGAAGCTGTGGCTGCCCCTGGATCCCTGGAAGTGCCCAAGGCCAGGTTGGATGAGCTTGGAGCAGACTGGGCTGGTGGAAGGTGTCCCTGCCCATGGCAGGGGGGTGGCACTGGATGGGCTTTTAAGTCCCATCCAACACAAAGCAGTCTGGGATTCTGGGATTCCATAATTCAGCTGGGCCATCCCTCCAGACACCACATGTTGGGACCTCGGAGTTTATTGAGGCCCTTTCAGTGTTTATAAAAAAGCTGGAGAGGGACTTGGGAGAAGGGATGGAGCAACAGGACACAGGGAATGGCTTCCCACTGCCACAGGGCAGGGATAGATGGGATCTTGGGAAGGAATTCCTGGCTGGGAGGGTGGGGAGGGGCTGGAATAGAATTCCCAGAGAAGCTGTGGCTGCCCCTGGATCCCTGGAAGTGTCCAAGGCCAGGTTGGAGCAACCTGGAATAGTGGGAGGTGTCCCCTCCCATGGCAGGGGGTGGAATGGGATGATCTTTAAGGTCCCTTCCCACCCAAACCATCCTGGAATTCCACGATTTTCTAAATCCCTGTCTGTGGCCCTCCTGGAGCCGATGGCCAGCAAAGGCAGAGCAGGGACTGCCGAGCCCATAAATTCTCTCCATAAATCCAAACCTAATAAAAAACAGACCAAACTCTCCAATTCCATTTCCCCCAGCTTTTCTCCTCTGCCCATGGTCAATATTCCAGCAATAAAGCTGATCCCAGAATAAACCTGGATTATCCCAGACCTTTGCTTTGCTGGCTAAATGAATCATCAACCCCTTAATAACCCCGGAGCTCTCTCAGTTCTGGGCTGCACCTCAAACAAAACTGATGTTTAGTATTTATTTGCCTAAAACGCTCCTTCATTTTTCCTTCTTTCCAAAGTTTCCCTGCTGGAAAATCAAGGCACTTTGGCATTTTTTTTTTCCCTTCATACACAGTTCAATGATTTTGTGGCTGCTGGAGCCGAGTTAATTTGGAACAGAAAGCCCGGGAATGATGGAGGGTCACTCCCAAAAATCATCTCCAGGGGCTCAGCTCCGGCTTGGACATGTTGATGAGAGTCCAGGTCGTGGAATGAGTGATCTCCTGGTTTTTTAGGATGGCTGGAAAACCCCATTCCAGGCACTCAGGGTGGTTTTTTGGAGGCTTGTAGTTTGCTGGTTAAAAGAAAAAAAAATCTTTATTTACATGGTTTAAGTATTCACAGAATAATTTTATATATTTTTATATATTTCTATATATTTGTGGATATTTTATATCTTTTATATATTTTATATCTTCTATATATTTTATATCTTCTATATATTTTATATCTTTTACGTATTTTATATATATTTTTATATTTTGCATCTATTATATATAGTTTATATATTTCCATATATATTTTGTATCAATTATATATGGTTTATAAATACATAAACCATATATATAAAGAAAATAAATCAATATAAATATATAAATATTAAATAAAATCACATATAGATATTATATATAAATATATATAATAAATATATATAAAATATATTTTTATATTTTGCATCTATTATATATAGTTTATATATTTCCATATATATTTTGTATCAATTATATATGGTTTCTATATATAAACCACATATACAAATATATATAAATAAATAAATATAAATATTATATAGAAATTACATATAGATATTATATATGAATATATATAATAAATATATATAATATTTTTCTATATTGCATCTGATATATATAGTTTATATATTTTCATATATAAATATATAAATATAATATAAAATTACATATTAATATTATATAAATATATACAATAAATATATAAAATATATTTTTACATATTAATATATTTTGTATGTTTAATCTATTTTTGTATATTTCAATATATCATATAGTTTTTTACATATTTTACATATTTTACATATTTATATATATTTCATGTATGTGTGTTTTTATATATATTATATCTATTTATATTGTTATATATTGACATGATATTTTTATCTGTTATATATCTATTATATTTTATATGTAATATTATCTATTATGTTTTATATTTATATATTTTACATAATATTATATTATATATCTATTATATATCTATTATATTTATCTATTCACATGATATTTTTATCTATTATATTTTACATTTAATATTATCTATTGTGTTTTATATTTATATATTTTATTTAATATAATATTCTATTATATATCTATTGTATTTTTATATATTCACATGATATTTTTCCACACAGATTATCCTGATATTCCTGACCAGAGTTGAGCTGAGTCATTTAATCTGGCTGAGGGGACTTTTTATTTTGTTCTGTTTTGAACAACAAAATCTATATTTATTTTTTTTTGCCCAAATCTGAGCGTTTGAGGCCGTGTTGCTCTAATATAAAATATAAACCTGTTACATTCACATTGAAACAAATCCTTCTCCTCTGCTCAACCAAACGTTTGCTCCCTCCTAAAAAAACTCGGAATTTAATGCAACCCCCATGGTCAGTTCAGCTCTGGGACCCCAAAATAGGAGGATCAACTTTGAGGGAGAGATTTGTGGGATCACCTGGTGGTGCAACAACAGGGAAATCAGAGCCAGGAGAGCCCCTGGAGACTCTTCCCAACTTCCCAAAACTTCAGGACACAAAACTCAAGGACACAAAAGTCCTGGGAAAGCTTGAGATATTTAAAATAATCTGGGAGGGGAAAAAAAGCTAAACCAGAGAGGACAATTCCCAAACCACTTTATAATCCCATTTTCAGGCATCTGTGTAACAACCTGCTTTTCCATGTGCCACAAGAACATTCCCAACAAATCCAGAGCGGGCTGGAGCCGCTCAGGGCCTTGGATATTCAGGGATTTAATGAGATGCCCAATTAAGCTGAACCAGAGCCATTTGTGCTGCCATTTCTTGCAGAAACCTGAGGGACTTCGCTGCCTGACTCATTAGGATTTCCACACAGAAAGCCTTGGTGGATTTAGAAAATAAAAAGAGAGTAAAGCAAATTCCTTTCCGTCGTTCTGATGGAAAAGGGGGAGATGGAAAAGGGAGAGTTGGGAGCAGTGCAGGATTTCTGGCAGAGAGAAGGAGGGGAGGCAGGGGCTGTTCTGGGGTGAAAATCTCGACCCCTGCAATTTTCATCTCTCCAGGTGTCATTTCAAGTTCCAAAGCCGAGTTAACGGGGTCAAAATTCGGGGTTTTTTTAAGTCCCAGCGAGTTCAGGAATGTGCCCAAAACAGGCTGGTGTCGGTGGTGTTCCTGCTGGGCCGTGAAAGCTTTGGGGGGATGCAGCAAATGAAGTGTTGGGGTAGAAATATTCCAGATTTGCCTCTTTTTTGGGGGGTGGTTTCGATGAATTCTGAGCATTGTGGGGCTGCAAAGTCCCTTCTGTCCCGAGAAATTTCATGTCTGTGGGCAAATCAGGTGTAAGTTGATTGAGGGCAATTATTTAAGGGAGGGACTTTGGACAAGGGAGGGAGGGACAGGACACAGGGAATGGCTTTAAGCTGGAAAAGGGGAGATTTAGGTTGGATATTGGGAAAGAATTCTTGGCTGGGAGGGTGGGGAGGCCCTGGCTCAGGTTGCCCAGAGAAGCTGTGGCTGCCCCTGGATCCCTGGAAGTGTCCAAGGCCGGGTGGGAGCAACCTGGGCAAGTGGAAGGTGTCCCTGCCCATGGCAGGGGTGTGGTACTGGATGGGCTTTGAGGTCCCTTCCAACCCAAACCATTCTGGGATTCCAGCCCCTCAGTGGTGTGGGTTTAGAGATATTTCTGAGGCAGCAGCAGCTAAGGAAGCAAAATGATCTTCCATGACATTTGGGATGAACAGGGACCACATTGATGCTCCACCTCGTGATTGGATTTTGGTAGCAGAGGGGGGGGAGCTACAGGGGTGGCTTCTGTTGGAAGCTTCCAGAAGCTTCCTTTGTCCCGTGGAGCCAATTCCAGCTGCTCCAGGATGGGCTTCCAAGGCCGGGCCCATCGGGAGCGATGGGAACACCTCTGGGATAACGCAGTGAAGAAGAGAAGGTTCTTAAGGCAGAAAGAATTCCAGCCAGGGAAGAGCGGAGTGGGAACATGGGAATGATGCAGACCCTGAGGTCGGTGCAGAAGGAGGGGCAGGAGGAGCTCCAGGAGCTGGAGCCTGTGGGGAAGGGAGAGGGGGGGCAACTGTGCCCCTGTGCCCGTGGGGAAATCGGGGTGAGAGACCCCCCCTGTGCCCGTGGGGGAGCCCAGGATGGAGCACGGGAATGCAGGAAGGAGGCCCAGGATGGAGCAGGAAGGAGGTCCAGGATGGAGCAGGGGGATGCGGGAAGGAGGCCCAGGATGGATCAGGGGGATGCAGGAAGGAGGCCCAGGATGGAGCAGGGGGATGCAGGAAGGAGGCCCAGGATAGAGCAGGGAGATGCAGGAAGGGGGTCCAGGATTGATCAGGGGGATGCAGGAAGGAGGCCCAGGATGGAGCAGGGGGATGCAGGAAGGAGGCCGTGACCCTGTGGGAGGCCCAGGATGGAGCAGGTCCTGGCAGGGACCTGGAGCCCATGGAGAGGGAAGCCCACATGGAGCAGGTTTTTCCCGGTAAGGACTCATGGTCCCTGTGGGGAACCCACCCAGTAGAGCTCATTCCTGAAGGACTGACCCCATGGAAGATGACCCACGGGACAGCAGGGTGGGAAGAGCTGCTGCCCGAGGGATGGACTCACCTGGAGAGTTCCATCCAGGACTGTCTCCCACGGGATGGGCTCACCTGGAGAGCTCCATCCAAGATTGTCATCCATGGGATGGACTCACCTGGAGAGCTCCATCCAGGACTGTCTCCCATGGGATGGACTCACCTGGAGAGCTCCATCCAGGATTGTCATCCA
>NW_020885658.1:0-3922 GCF_003945725.1 Corapipo altera
CCAACACGGCAGACTCAACAGCAGGGAACCTGCACCTCCAAGCCGCCAGAAGGAAAGAGAGCGAAGGCCTCTCCTCCTTTCTTCTTATAATCCGGTTTATGTAAAAATCGTAGGGAATACTGGGTAAATCTGGACCCTTCCTTGGTTACAAACTGGTCAGCAAGGAAGGCCTAGCCCAAACCACCACATTCTCCACCCCTTATTCCATATTATTTTTACGTAACACCTATGTCTCATGTTCGCCTACATCCCGCGCATATATACACACATATACATATATAGTCCTTGTTGGTCTCTCGGCACAGTCGTCTCATCATTGGAAATCAATACTGACATCAGTTCAATTCAGTCCAGATCTTTGGTCTCCTCAGTCACAATTACAGTTCTGATTTATGGTTGTTTCATCATTCTGGGCTGTCTCATCACTGGATATCAGCATCAGCTTAGTTCAGGTCTCTCTCTCTCTCTCATCTGGTGATTGGTTTCCTGTAAAAACACAACTCAGGACATACAATTAGTTTTTCCCCAAGGTTAAATTTCCTTGGGGCACACATTGGATCACTCCATAATTCCTCATTATCCACCACGTATGTCCTGACCCTTAAACAAAAACAATCCCACTAATGGGTTTGTCTTGGGCTGAGGCAGGGGTAACCCAAACAGCTTTCCCTAGCATTCCCCTCAAATGGATTGCTGGAACTTTATCTCCATCAACAATGTGCAGGGATTCTGCCTGTGCAGGGCCAACTCGATTAACAGAACCCCTGGTGTTAACTAGCCAGGTGGCCTTGGCTAAGTTCTTATCCCAGTTCTTATAAGTTCCTTCACCTAGTGACTGTAGAGTCGTCTTCAACAGTCCGTTATATCTTTCAACCTTCCCAGCAGTTGGTGCATGATAGGGAATGTGGTACACCCATTCGATACCATGTTCCCTCGCCCAATTGGTGACTAATTCATTTTTAAAATGAGTCCCGTTGTCTGACTCAATACGCTCTGGAGTCCCGTGTCTCCACAGGACTTGCTTTTCAAGGCCCAGGATGGTATTCCAGGTTGTTGCGTGGGGCACTGAAAAAGTCTCTAACCATCTGGTGGTTGCTTCCACCATGGTAAGTACATAGCACTTACCTTGGCGGGTCTGTGGCAGTGTGATATAATCAACCTGCCATGCCTCTCCATACTTATACTTATCCCATCGTCCACCATACCACAGGGGCTTCAGTCTTTTCGCCTGCTTAATAGCGACACAAGTCTCACAATCATGGATAACTTCAGAAATTATATCCATAGTTCAATCCACCCCTCGGTCTCGTGCCCATCTGTGGGTGGCATCTCGACCCTGATGACCAGAAGTGTCATGGGCCCATTGAGCTAAGAACAACTCTCCCTTCTGTTGCCAGTCTAGGTCTACTTGTGACACTCCCATCTGTGCAACTCGGTCCGCTTCTCTGTTGTTATCGTGTTCTTCATTAGCTCGCTTCTTGGACACATGGGCATCTACATGGTGGACTCTCACATTCAGACTCTTCGCTCTGGCAGCGATGTCCTGCCACAAGTCAGCAACCCAGATGGGTTTTCCTCCACGCCTCCAGTTCATCTTCTTCCATCGGTCTAACCATCCCCATAGTGCATTGACTATCATCCACGAGTCAGTGTAGAGGTAGAGTCTTGGTCATCCTTCTCGTTCGGCAATGTCCAGGGCCAATTGGACGGCTTTGAGCTCTGCAAATTGACTCGACTCGCCTTGACCCTCAGCAACTTCTGCCACTCGTCGGGTGGGACTCCAAACGGCTGCTTTCCACTTCCGGTTCCTTCCTACAATACGGCAAGAACCATCAGTGAAAAGGGCATAACGCCTTTCTTCATCTGGCAGCTGATCAAATGGCGGAACTTCTTCAGCTCGGCTCACTGGCTCTTCTTCTTCTTCTGCCAGACTGAAGTTCCCACCTTCAGGTCAATTTGTGATAACCTCCAGAATTCCAGGGCAATTTGAGCTTCCCAATTGTACACGCTGCACAATCAAGGCTATCCACTTGCTCCACGTAGCATCGGTGGCATGATGCGTAGGGGGCACCTTCCCTTTGAACATCCAATTCAGGACTGGTAGTCGGGGTGCTAGGAGAAGCTGTGTTTCAGTGCCAATCACTTCTGAGGCTGCTTGTATGCCTTCATAGGCCGCCAGAATTTCCTTTTCCACAGGAGTGTAGTTGGCTTCAGAACCCCTGTTGCTTCGACTCCAGAAGCCAAGTGGTCGCCCTCGCGTCTCACCAGGTACCTTTTGCCAGAGGCTCCAGGAGGGACCTTTATCTCCAGCTGTAGTGTAAAGTACTTTCTTCACGTCTGGTCCCGTTCGAACTGGTCCAAGAACCACGGCATGTGCAATCTCTTGTTTGATCTGTTTGAATGCCTGTTGCTGTTCAGGACCCCATTGAAAGGTATTCTTTTTACGGGTCACAAAGTGAAGAGGGCTCACAATCTGACTATACCCAGGGATGTGCATTCTCCAGAAACCTATGGTTCCCAGGAAAGCTTGCGTCTCCTTCTTGTTGGTCGGTGGAGCCATGGTTACAATCTTATTGATGACATCTGTTGGTATCTGACGTCGTCCATCTTGCCATTTCACCCCTAGGAACTGGATCTCTCTGGCAGGTCCCTTGACCTTATTCTTCTTAATGGTGAAACCGGCATCAAGGAGAATCTGGATGATTTCCTCTCCTTTCTCAAAAACTTCTTCCACTGTGTCCCCCCATACAATAATGTCATCAATGTAAAAGGAGAAGATGCAAAAAATGAACTCGAGAGTCAAAGACACATCCTCATCGAGGTACAGTCAATGTTCTCACTTTATTCCAAAAATACACACATTATCAAGGGTCCTACAGGGTTCACACGCTCTATTCTAACTTTCTCTTGGTTACATTTACTTTCACACACTATATCTATAACTTTATTGGTTCTACTAGCCAAGGCACATTTCCAGGCCCCCCCATTTTCTGGTTTCTCACACTCTGGATAACAACCTCCTTCCCTGTTTTCCTCTATGCAGCTTTCTGATATCTGCCACTCAAGGACACAGATCTGCTACTGGAGAACACAGGTCCCTGCCATCCAGCACGCAGACCGGATTGTGCAAGCAGGCCTCAAGCAGTATATGTCCTGCATCATCTAAGATTCTTTCAACAATTCCCCCTTTTTATTTTGCACAATCCAGACCTGACTGATGGTCTTTTGCTTGGTTCAACTCTTTGTTCCATGTGGTTCTTGAAAACTTTTATTTTGCAAATGAAACTTTATTTAACTCAGGGTTATGTGTCTCCCACTCTTTATCCAAAGGTGCTTATGCATATGTGAGGTAATATGGTTTACGCATTTGTGAGCAAAACCAGAATATATTAATAATCATATATACATACATTCACATGCATACATTCACACAACTTTCATGCGTGATGGCCATCACTTCATGCTCTCACACAAACATACTTTTGAGTTGTATTTTACTGTGTTTTCTGGTTGTGGACTGAGAAATTATCATTCTTGTGTTTTGCCCTCAGATGAGTAAGATCTAATTATGCATTTCTTGTTTTTATGAAAGTATAACTTGGAAAACAGGAAAACATAAACGTATTTCTGCCTCACGTTCAGTTCAAAACCCAAATACATACAAACATTCTTATAATTTAAAGAAAAATATATACTTCTATTTTTACAGCAAAACATGCACTTCTCTATGCAAATGGGCTTTTAGACTTCAAAGAGAACTTGTCAGTAGTCACTAAAAAAAACTTCAAAAGCTTCACTTCTCCACCACGTTTAAAACAATTCTGGCTATTTAGGCAAGCAACCTCAAGAAACAGTCAGGAAGACCATCTCATGAACTTATCTTTTCTCACTTTCCCCCCCCTTTTTTTTTTTTTTTTTTTTT
>NW_020885658.1:4022-5155 GCF_003945725.1 Corapipo altera
TTTTTTTTTTTTTGTACTGAAATTAAACTGTTAGGCTAGTTATTGCATGAATAAAAAGCTTAGCTTTGTTGACTTTGAGCTTAGTGTCCCGTGTAAGGATGGGTCTTTATATGATTTACCTGTGGCGTGCTGTATCTCAGGGGTCTGTCTTAACATCATCTTCTTTTTCACTGTTTCTGTCAAATGATTTGGAGAGTTGTCAACTAATAGCAAAATACCAATTAATCTCAAGTTATACAAGATGGTTGTTTCAGGAATGAAGTTCCCGTCTATCAGCACTTGCATCATCCAATTAAGCACAAATACATTCCCACCGCATGGTCTGTGGTTGGACCATGCCATTGTTGAACAAGTTAAGCAGCATATTGATGAAAAACAAGGAAAACAACATAGAACATCTACAACAAAGGACTAATAGGAAAAGGGTAGACAATAATATCTTTGTAACCATATCCATCTTTAGTGAAGAGATCGGAATAGACTCTAGTTGTTCCTGCTTCACTGGGTCAGCCAGGGTCACTTGCATGCTATACCGTGGTTGCAGGTAATCATAATCTCTTTGCAGTCAGCATACAGGGGGTCAGCATCCTACTGTTGAATGTAGACGTAATCTCCAAGTTGGAATAGATGAACAGGAGTGTTTCATCTCACGGGTTTGGATTACAGAATGAATCTGTGGAATTTCTGCAAAATAGAGCCTAGACTATTAAACAATTTTCACAAAAGAATTTCAAATTTCAGAATTTTTGTAACTTGACTGTACAAGAGGAAAATAGGTTTTATAGTACAAAGTGGTTGGTTGTCAGTTACTAATAAAAGGCTGCAGAGAATCATGTAGGACAAAGCAGGTAGTGCAATACAATCTGGCACCAGGCACTGTCACTGCTTGTGTTAAATGGTCAAAGTCTGTGTGCTGTGAAGAACCCAAGAGCATTAAGAGCATAAAGAAAAATATCCAGGACATGATCAAGAGTCACTCAACTAAGGCATGCAGTAAAGGAATGCACAAGTTAGACAAAGCATTCAAACAACAGAAACCATCATGCTATGAAGTTAGGAGTCTCTACAAAGCAGGAGGGTTCCACACATCCCCCCTTTTTTTTTTTTTTTTTTTATTTTGGCCAGAGGAGGTC
>NW_020885658.1:5255-6063 GCF_003945725.1 Corapipo altera
ATTGCAAAGTTGCAGCCTCTATAAAATAGGAGGGTTCTACACCCCCCTTTTTTTTTTTTTTTTTTTTTTTGAGGTTGGCCAGAGGAGGTCTCCTACTCAGTTGCTCGGCAACAAACTATCTCTATTGTGAGAACCACTAACACCTTATCTCTTTCTCCGCTAAGGCAAAGGCAAAGTTTTGCAATAGGGCTTTATATCCTTTTTGTCAAAACCCTGCTTTTTGATTTTTTCTTTTTGCTGAATACGATATTTTTTCAGAAGGGTTTTATAGGGGTAAAACAGCTAAGAATAAGGCATTTCACTAAGATTTTCGTACAAATACTCATTTCCCGGAAAAATTCCCTAAAACTGTCTGCATACTAGCTTGCAGGTAAACGCAAGTCTTTGGGTTTAAGTTATCTACAAGTGAGTAGAAGGACTAAAGAGAGAGATTTTGCGTTCTTTTCTCGACCACTTGGTTTTCTTTCTCACTGCAGCCTCTGCTGCTGTTCCCACTCGCTCTCCCCCCCCAACTTCGCGGGGGAGGGGGAGGGGGGGGGGGAAGGGAGAGAGAACCTGCTGAAGTTGTTTAGTTTCTGTTCTCGCTGCTGCAACCCCAAACCGCCTCTCCGCTGCGGCTACCGGCACCGGCGGCAGTTTGAATAATCTTAAAGGCAAATTCCTATGCTCCTGTGTCATCTGAGACACCTCTTCCGGACCCTCATCCCTGGGTTTTAACAGTTACTAACAAACCCATGGTCGCTTCTCCACACACACGCACAACCCCTAACACACACACACACACACACACACACACTAGCACGGCATA
>NW_020885658.1:6163-10808 GCF_003945725.1 Corapipo altera
CCCCTAACACACACACACACACACACACACACACTAGCACGGCATAGTTAGCAACACCGTGAGCCCACAACGGCACACCGGACAAACAACAGAGTCAACACGAGAGTTAACAGAAACACGGGAAAGTAGCCTTCTAGCCTGCTCCCCTTCTCAGCAAGAAGTGATACTTTTCCGGGGTTGCTCCATCCCAGTTTCCCTCTGGGGCCACTCCTGGTTTTTTCTTGCACGGTTACTGCCGGGTTACTCTCCTGCCGGCTCTCGGGTGCTCCTGCTTTACCCCTGCAGTGCTGCCTCGCCCTGCTCTGCTACGCCGTGAGGGTTTTCCAACCATAGCGTCTCTCTGGTGTTCGTCTGTACCACAACTGCACGGGGTGGCGGCAGCCACGGTTCGAATTCACACAGTTCGGTCGGGGCAGTGTGTACCAGGTCGTGACGCACTCCCCCCTTCAGCAGGATGACTGCATGGCCGAGAAGTTTCTTAGTAGCAGCGAGGGTAATCAAGTCCCAAAGTCTATCACCCAAACCCCGCCATTCCTCAAAGGCGAAAAGGAGAGGGGGTACTTTAAAGAAACCATTTTCACAGGTCCAAACAATAAACTTGTCAAATACCTTCTCAGCTACTGTTTCACCTTGCTTAGCAAGGATAGCTAACAGCAACTTTTTAGCTGCAGCAAACTCTGCTTCCATGCTTGCAGCAAATGACAGGGGGAAGGTAGCGACCCTTCCTACCTCGGTTCGCGTTGACTGGCCCACGACCGAAACTCCTCTGTCCAGCCTCTCACGTCTCCAACCGCGTCTCACCGCAAGGAGATCAATCGGCTATCAGCCTCCCACGGCTACCAGCCTCCCACGGCTATCAACCTCTCTCGGCTACCAGCCTCTCTCGGCTATCATCAGCCTCTCTCGGCTACCAACCTCTCTCGGCTATCAACCTCTCTCGGCTATCAGCCTCTCTCGGTTACCAACCTCTTTCGGCTACCAGCGTCTCTCGGCTACCCGCCTCTCCCATCTCCAACCGCGTCTCACCGCAAGGAGATCAAACGGTTACCTGCATTCTTCTACCTTTTCGCACTTTTTATCGCCTGTTCGGGTGCCAGATAAAAGAAGATGCAAAAAATGAGCTCGAGAGTCAAAGACACATCCTCATCGAGGTACAGTCAATGTTCTCACTTTATTCCAAAAATACACACATTATCAAGGGTCCTACAGGGTTCACACGCTCTATTCTAACTTTCTCTTGGTTACATTTACTTTCACACACTATATCTATAACTTTATTGGTTCTACTAGCCAAGGCACATTTCCAGGTCCCCCCATCTTCTGGTTTCTCACACTCTGGATAACAACCTCCTTCCCTGTTTTCCTCTATGCAGCTTTCTGATATCTGCCGCTCAAGGACACAGATCTGCTGCTGGAGAACACAGGTCCCTGCCGTCCAGCACGCAGACCGGATTGTGCAAGCAGGCCTCAAGCAGTATATGTCCTGCATCATCTAAGATTCTTTCAACATCAATGTACTGGATATGTTCTGGGGCCTTGCCCTTCTCCAGTGTGGCCTGAATCAGTCCATGGCAGATTGTTGGACTGTGCTTCCACCCCTGGGGCAGTCGGTTCCACGTGTACTGCACACCTCTCCAAGTGAAAGTAAACTGTGGCCTGCACTCTGCTGCTAGGGGAATGGAGAAAAATGCATTGGCGATGTCGATGGTAGCATACCACTTCGCTGTCTTGGACTCCAGTTCGTATTGGAGCTCCAACATGTCTGGTACAGCAGCACTCAATGGTGACGTGACTTCATTCAAGCCACGATAGTCCACCGTCAGTCTCCATTCACCATCTGACTTACGTACAGGCCAAATGGGGCTATTGAAGGGTGAGTGTGTTCTACTAACCACCCCTTGGCTTTCCAACTTGCGGATCATCTTATGGAGGGGAATCACAGCGTCTCGATTCGTCCGGTACTGTCGCCTATGCACTGTCTTAGTGGCTGTCGGCACTCGCTGGTCCTCAACTTGCAGTAATCCTACAACAGAAGGATCTTCTGAGAGGCTGGGCAGGGCAGATAATCGTTTGGATTCCTCTTCAGTCACTGCGGCTATACCAAAAATCCCATCGGTACCCCTTCAGGTCTTTGAAGTATCCTCTCCTGAGGTAATCCATGCCAAGAATGCAATGGGTTTCTGGCCCTGTCACAATGGAATGTTTTTCCCATTGGTCTCCTGTCAGGCTTATTTCAGCCTCTACCACCGACAGCTCTTGAGACCCTCCTGTCACCCCACAAATTGAAACAGTCTCTGTGCTCACATGTCCTGAGGGCATTAAAGTACACTGTGCGCCGGTAACTATTAAAGTTTGGTATCTCTGAGGATCCGATGTGCCAGGCCATCGAACCCACACAGTCCAGTAAACTCTGTTATCTTTCTCATCCCTCTCCTTCTCCTGGCAGAAGGCAGGGTCCCTCTATTGGTTCTGGTCGGAGCATTCACCATTGGATCTTTGTTTCGGTTTTTCAGAGGCTTGCTTGTCATCCTGGAAATGGACTCCAGACCCCCTGCGTCTGGGGAATCTCAATTCTCTTTCAAAGAAATCTACATCTACTACGTAGACAACTTTTTTATCGGCTTCCTTATGTTTTAGTTCTCTCACTCTGACCTCAAGTCTGGAAGTAGGTTCACCATCCCACTTCCTCATGTTTTCTCCATGGGTGCGCAGATAGGACCACAGTTCACTGCGCTTAGATCTACGCTTAGGGTTTTCGTTCCTTCTGCGTGTGACGGAAGGAGATCGTGAGCGGGACCGGGACCAAGATCGAGATCGTGGTCGAGACCGGTCTGCTGATCTATCTCTGTAGCGTCTGTCCCTGTGGTCTCCGTAGTCATCTTCATAATCAGAGCGCCTGTAAAGCTCATCTCTCTCAGGTCTTTGTAACCAGAATCAGAATAGTCTCTAGAAAACTCATTTCTAGATTCTACTGTTTCTTTTAGATGTCGCAGAACCGTACACAGCATACTCACAGGCATTTCTGGCATGTTTGGAAGCATTACTCCTGCCAAGGTATGGACATATGATGCAGGAGCACCCTGGATTATCTTCTTCCACATGGGCATTGTGCAAGCGATAACCTCTGGGTCATCAGTGACGGGATCGTATTGAGGGTCATCATACATAAGTTCCAGCAATGCCAATTCTCTTAGGTACTGGATGGCGTCTTCTATCTTGGTCCACCTCCTCATGGGACATGGTAAATAGTCTTTAAATGGAAACCTTTGTCTCACACTTGAGACAAGTCGCACCCAAAGACTGAGGTCAGGTTTCTCCTCTGCAATTAAGCAATCAAGTTCACGGTCTCCGGAGATGGAAGCTAGTTGTTCTGCTTCAGCAGTTGACAATATGTGACCTCTAGCCCCACGGTCTCAGCATCCGAGCAACCACGATAGAATTCACTCACCAGACCGACGAGTGTAATCTTTTTGTAAGTCCCAGAGTTCTGATGGGGTCATTGACTGCAACTCTGTAGTTTCCATTTTTGGGGGTGGTGTTGCTCGTGGAGGTGGAGTTCTGGCACTGGCATCAGTATCAGTCCCCTCTCTGTTATCTTCTGACCTGTTCTGCTCTCCATCTGGTCGTAATCTTAAAGTTTTGGGCGCCAGTACCCATGACTTCCTTTTCACTACAGGGGCGAGAGGTATCTCAGGTGGTGTAGTCTGGGTTCCGCTTTCAGTGCGTGTAGTAGAGGTGGCATTGGTCTCAGGTGGCAGGGTTTGAGTTTCCGCCTCAACCTTAGTCTTCCGAACATAGTCCACAGCAGCTCGATAAGCACTCGCCAGGTCCCAGTACAAAGCAAAAAACTGCATATTTGGGTCCTCGTAAGATAAACACCCATCTGCCAGACGACGTACCACCTCATCAGGATCAAACACCTGCTCTGGTGTGAAATCCCAACTAATGGGAGGTGTCACACGCCCTACCAATTTACCAAAGTTGACCCAGATTCCTTGCCATCCAGGGACTGGTTTTCTCAAGGCCCTTCCCAAAGTTCCAGCAAATCCCTTTGAGTTTTGGTGTTTCCTGCAACAAGAAAAGCAGTACCGCACCACCTTTCCAATATTAAACACCACTTCCATGGTTTTTAGGAATAGTATAACTGTTGCCAAGCAATTTATGTAAGGATTGGGGCCAATTTTGATTCCAGGGACCTCAGTCACTAGGTCTTTGATGTCATAATTAAGGAAAGGCAGATATTGGTAGATGCCTTTTGGGATAGTTCTCACTGGATACCTAGCAGCATATATAAAAACGACCAAAATAACCAAGAAAATGAATAAAAAGACCATGTTTATATATTTTTCTCTCTTTGTTCCTAAACAAAGTTATATTTATATAAACAATAGGTTCTTGGCAACTCTCCTGGTAGTGTTCCCAAACAATGGGCAGTGTTTGCACCAACTTGGCTCCCTTCCCAGACTTGTTCCAAAACAACCGTGGCAAAACCAAAACAAACCGAGATAACCACAGATAAACCAGGCGGAAACACCAGATAAGGTGATATGGTTTGAAGCTGGTTCCCTGCCAAGTCTCCAAACCTTACCACCAGAAGTCCCCCCCCAAACCTCAGGGAGAAGAGGGAGAAAAACAACCAACTAAG
>NW_020885659.1:0-10795 GCF_003945725.1 Corapipo altera
GCCATTCAGGATTTCCAGGTACTGCAATAGTAACAGCATGTGACTGGTCAGTAGCAATAATTTCAGCTGCTACAGGACTCTGTCCTGGAGGGGTATACCACACTCTGTGCCCTATACCCCCAGCTGCCACAGGGGGTGTTGGAGGTATGGATGCAACATATACTAGCGAGCAAAGTGGGCCAGGGTGTAACACAACAGTATGACTAGCAGTGTTTTTAATACCCAGCAACACTGGCTTATGACCTTCTTGTACTGGATTTAACAATGTTAATCCTTTATTTACTGCTCGTGGAGTTAAAGCAAGTAATTTCACAAGAGGTACTGATGGAGCCTTTAGCTGACAATCAGGTCGCTCCCACTTAACTTCTTGTGGCCCATAACTGTGTGAAGTTTTGTTGCTGAGCTCCAAAACTGTAGCTCCACCTACTATACCATACTGGTCACCTGCTTGGTAAGATACCTTTGCATTAATATTTACTTTACACACTGTGGGAGTCTCTCTTTTCATTAGGAGCAAGGGAGTTGTGGTGGGGGTTAGTGCTCGGTTATTCAAAACTCGCACTGCCTCTGTTATATGATCCACCCACCGCGTGAATTTTCCTTCTCCTAATCGTTTCAGTTGTTGTTTGAGTAACCCATTCATGCGCTCAATCAGTCCAGCCCCCTGAGGGTGATAGGGTAGGTGCCACACCCAATGCACTTGCCGCTCATCTGCCCATTTCTGTACCAGATGGTTTTTAAAGTGTGATCCATTGTCTGTTTGTATTTCTACTGGAGTCCCATAGTAGGTTTCAATGGTATCTAACATTCTAACAGTGGTAAACGCGTTTGCGTACCGGCTGGGAATAGCTACAAGAACTCCAGAGTATGTATCTACTGCAGTACAGACATATCGCTGCCTCCGGTGCTCGGGTAATGGCCCAATAAAGTCTAATTGCCATATCTCTGCACTATTTGCCCCTTTTTTCAGGGATCCTAGGGGAATGACTTTTAATGTCTGCTGTTTGATTGTCTGACAAACTGAGCATTTCTGTATCACGTCAGACACAATGGTAGCAGACAAATGTACTCCTCTCTGTTTTCCCCAGTAAATAGTGGCATCTCGTCCTCCATGCCCCGCTTTTTCATGGGCCCACAGTGTCAATGCTGTTTCTTCACTACTGTTTACAGTCCTTACTTGTTTAGTAAGTTTGTCTGCTAATTGATTACCAATATGTGTGGGAGTGGTATTAGTGGTGTGAGCATCCACATGATATACCCACACATCCCGGCTTTGTAACAAGGCATAAATTTTCTCCCACCATTGTTGTCCCCAGACTGTTTTGCTTCCAATTTTCCACTGCGCTTTTTCCCAAATGGGTAACCAATGAACTAGCCCCTGAGCTACAGCCCATGAATCAGTGTACACATAACATATAGTGTTTGGAGGTGTTGCCTCCAAGGCTTGCCATACTGCAACTAACTCAGCTAATTGGCTACTACCTGCCTCTCCTGTAGTGACCAGGCGTGTACCCGTCATGGGATTGATAGCAACTGCAGTCCACTTTCCTTGGTGGGTACCACCACCATCTGTGAACCAGGCGTTACGTTTCTGTTCATCTGACAAGTTTTCATATGGCACTCCCCACCTCCCTAGCTGTATGTTTTGCATAAGCTGTTTTTCTTTTTCTTGAAGACTGGAATCCTCAACACTACTGCTTACTTGCTCATGCAGTGTGTGTAAGTTTCGAGTTCCAGCCTTTGCTCGTTCCTGAATGTACCACCTCATCTTTACTATTGTCTGCTCTTGTGCACTACCAATTCTGTTAGTTGCCGTAGGTCCTAGAGCCCAGGATACTACTGGAGATGGAGTCCTAACTATTACCTCATGTCCTGCTGTCCGATCCTCTGTGTCTAGCAGTCCCCAGTACACAGCAGCTAATTGTTTTTCGAAAGGAGTGTATTTTTCCTCTGCCCCCCGAAATCGTCGGGACCAAAATCCAAGTGGCCTGCGTCGCCCATCTTGTAGTTGCCACAAACTCCATAGGGCAACATCTTGTTCTACTGACACTTGTAATTCAATGGGTCCTGCCTGAATGGGGTGCAGTTCCATGTACTCTTGTATCAGACTTTTGGCTCCCTCAAATGCCACCTGTTGTTCACTACCCCATTCAAACGCAGCTTTTTTCCTAGTCACTTTGTGCAGTGGTTTCAATAAAATGGCTAACTCTGGTAAGTACGACCGCCAAAACCCAACGGCTCCCAGAAATTGCTGCATTTCTCGTTTAGTTGTGGGTGTTGGCCATTCCTTTATGGCCTGCCTTATCTGTTCTGGTACTTCCTGTTTCCCAGCATGCCAGGTTATCCCTAGAAACTTTACACTCATAGCTGGCCCCTGTATCTTTTTAGGGTTGACAGCCCACCCATCTTTTTTCAGTGTGTCCACTACTTTCTCAAGGACATCACCTGTCTCATGTTCTGTATTGCCATGAATTAGTATGTCATCTACATACTGTACTATTTGGACTGAGGGGTTCAGATTTGGAAGCTGCTTCAGGGTTCGATGTATGGCCTGATGACAATAGGTTGGACTATGTTTATATCCTTGTGGAAGTCGTGTGAAGGTGTACTGAATACCCTTCCAGGTAAAAGCAAATTGATCCTGTGCTGCTTGTGGTATAGGGATGGTAAAAAAGGCATTAGCTACATCTATTACTGCATACCAATTACCTGGATGCCTTTGAATTTCATGAACCAGATCTGTAACAGCGGGTACAGCAGCTGAAATTGGTGGAGTGACTTTGTTAACTCCTCTGTAATCTACGGTCATTCGCCATGACCCATCTGATTTTTTCACAGGCCATATAGGAGAGTTAAATGGAGAATGAGTGTACCTCACTACTTGTGCCTCAAGTAGTTCTTGGATTGTTGTCTGAATTTCCTCATCCCCACCTGGAATCTTGTACTGTTTAAGATTAACAATCTGTGTACAAATAGGAATGTTTGCCTCTTCCTGTATCTTCCCCACTTGAATTGCTCGAATACGCCACCGCGTGGACCCAAATGACCACAGGGTGTTGTCAATCCATAAGTCCATCCCTCTAATAATATCAATCCCTATGATGTATTCAAATATTTTTGCTACCATTACTCTGTAAGGTTTTGGTGGATAGTCTGCTATCTGTAATGTTATTTCAAGCATACGTCCTAAAACTGCCTGTTCCCCAAGACCCCATATACGTGCTGGGTCCCCCTTACATTTGTTAGGATTGCCGTGAAGAATAGAGACCTCCGCCCCAGTGTCAATCAATGCTAGCACAGTTTGCTTGTTCTTAGTGGACCAATGTATTGTACAAGTGGTATAAGGTCGTTGATCCTTACGAACACGGCAAACAGCGGGGGACTGCACTGGGGCTTGGCCACACCCCTATTCAAGTTTATAATGTTCCTCGTACAGAGGAGCACTAGCCTTTGTTGGCTCAACTTCTAGAATTTCTGATCTTGGGTTACGGAATCGACTGATTGTCTCCTGCACCTCGGCCCAAGGATACATCTGTTCTTCCTGTGCAGTTCTGATTTGGTGCTGTCGGGTTAACTTACGTAAGGCTTCTGTTGGCTGCCCATCAATATCCTTTCTGGGAACGCCTTTTTTAAGTAAATCCTGAAATAACTTAGTTCGCTCCCCTTTTCCTCCTTCCCGTCCTCTCCGGCTTTCATTATTGTCTCGCTTATTTTCATGACCAGTTGGCTTATCAGTGGGGGGAAGGCCTGGAAGGTCACCAAGTTGCTGCAACCTCTCTATGATCTCTTCTATGGGAGCCCCCGCATTAGACACTAACAGTGGGATAATGTATGGTTTCCAGGGTACAGGACAGCCTTCCAACAATCTGTTTCTCATTACTGGAATTAGAGGATGTTGCATGTAAAGTTCAGGGCTCTGCAGCTCAATAGCTACTTTCATCCCTTCCCCCTTTAATATTTTGATTGCTTGGTGAAGAGTTACCCAGGATGAACTTCCATCCTGCCATGATCCATCATTAGTAAATCGGTCACTAAGACCTTCAGCAATAACTGAAACCAAAGTTCTATCAATTCCTGGTGTTCGTGTTAAACGCCGAAGAGCATTTTGTACATATACATCATTAGTTAACCCTAAAAACTTTGTGGCATCAACTTCGTCTATTATCACAGAGTCAGCCCCTTGCTCCATTAGCCTAACCATCCACATTTGTGCTCGCTCCCCAGGTTGTTGAGAATATTTAGATAAAAGATTTTTAATATCCTCTGGGGAGAAATCAGCAACTTCATCCTGCCTCACTCGGTTACCCTGGTTATCTATCACAGCCTTCCGCCGTACGACAGGGGCTGCCCTTACTCTATGTGCCAATTCATCTGTTGTTGATAACTTCTTTGAATTTTCTATAAAATCGTCTTCATCAGAATCATCACTACTACTCCATATGTTACCATCCCACTTCTCTGGATCCCAATCAGGGGAAGTGACTATAGCTCGCACCCGTGGCCCCCGATCACTTCGGTCTATTTTCCTTTGTCTGTGCCGAACAGTTCTCACAGCATATTTCTCAGCTAAAGTAGCACATTTATCTTCTACCCTGTTCTTTTCAGCCTGAAGGTCAAGTAAAGTCTGGCGTTGTACCAACTGAGTGGCTCTTACAGCATTCAGCTGCTCCTGCAGTTTTGTGCATTTTTCCACAGCTAACTTATATGCAGTAAGCAGTGCACCCCCCATTCATCCAGCCTGTTCCAGACGACTGCTTGATTTAGTAGTAGGGGTAAACTGCTCCCAGTATTGCAATACCTCCATCGGGGTCTGTTGCCCCCAATACTCCAGAGGAATCTTTGTACATGCTTCACACTTATTTCACAAAGTGATCCATGGCTCCTTCCCCAATTCTATTAATTCATGGGGAGGAGCCTTCTTGGGTTCATTGCCGTCTATGGCCGACCCTCCTAACCACTGCTTCATCTTAATCTACTAATGTTCTCACTAACAAAACAACAACAAAAGATTCTCAGTTTTCAAGCTAAACACAGTGAGACACACCCATCCACAGACTATGGCTCTTACATCACTAACAAGCCTAACTACACATACACATCAAATCTAAAATCTGTATATACCAACCACAAAATACACACTCTGCAGTAACTCTGAATGAATCCTCAGAAAGACATACCTATGAGTGAAACAACAATAAAACCTAATCCACTGGGTATCTTCTAAGCTTTGATTCGCTCCACACTGAATACAATAAAAATTTAAAGTCCAATCTAACCTTATCTCCTGGCTGCCTCTAGGTCCCAGGATATATTTATTACAATTAGTACAACGAAGTCGCACATATAAACAACAGTTGCAAAAAGGACAAATCTTAATTCTAGGTCTCAAGAAGTGTGGTATACTCACAATTAACTGCTCAGAACTACCTCCCATATGCAAAAAACAAACAAAGCATATAAAACACAAGCACTGTCACCCATATAGTAACTTAATCAACAAGAACAACAAAAAACAGTTTAAAACAAAGTAAAACAAGCAAAAGATACGAACCCAGACACCGGCACTCCCGGCACCCACACAGAGTTCACCACCCACACAGGGACGCGGCTTCCCAGGCTATGCTCTCCACCTGAGAATCTCCCTTTTCACATCACTCACACGGGGGACGCGGCTCTCCAGGCTGTGCACTCCACCTGAAGATCTCCCCACCAATACACAGGGAAGCGTCGGCTGAGCACTCCACCAACAAATTTCCCTGGAGGGCAGTTTATTCCGCCATGTATCCTGCCGACTACGCCAATTTATGTAACAGTTCGTTTGGATACATGTCCGGAATAAAGACAAGTGCCAGAAATATTCAAACACACACACTATCTTTATTACAGTGAGGATAATAATAATAGTAATAAACTTAACAAGAGGAATCAAAAAAACTAAAAAAAAAGGGATACAAAATAACTACCTTATTGGGTGACATTAAAACAAATACTTCAAACAGCTTTTAATACAGTATTAACTAGTGAAAAGAGGGAGGGCTAAAGGGATGCCAAAAAAGGGATCTTAACACAATATTATGGATAACTATTAACACAATATTGGTTAGTAAAAAGGGAAACCAAAGGGAAATATTATGAACAACTTATCTATATAACAATATTCAATAATAAAAGGGGGAATTAAAGGAACACTAAAAGGATATTAAAAAAGAAAAGAAAAAAGAAAGGGTTTGTTCTCTCAGTTACTTCCTCTCAATAAACTGTGCTTACCCACACAGACAGGCCAGGGCTGTCAGGATCTGCAGCAGCTGGTCGGTGCCCGTGCTTAGCGGGCGTCCCCATGGAGCAACACAGTCTCGGTGGTAGGATGAGTATCGCTCAACTCAGCAGTCCAGACACCCCATTTTATCAGTTCCACATTACACTACGTAGGGCCAGTACGCAGTATAAGGTGATGCCTGAATGGCAGCCAAACACCGCCTAATCATTACCTATTGGCAACAGTCTGCGCATGCCCTACTTGTGGGGCAAGGGGCGAGCAACCCCTGCCCACATAATCTTCCTCCCATCATCATCTTTCTCACCCCTATGTATGACCTCTACCATTGTGTTTCAAGGGTAGATGTATCCATCTTGCAGTATGTAGCAAAACTAAGGAAGAACTCAGCTCTGATAATAGGGGATATCAGGCTGACTTGCTAAAAAGCACAATGGACCTTACAATTAGCCTGTGCCATGAAGTTACATTGTACCATACTCTAGCTGGTTTCACATCCTAATATGATTCCTTTCTCACGCCTCTATGCTCCATTGATCATCCAATTCAAAAGTACCCCCCTTACACCCCTCTATGCTCCAGTGATCATCTAATTCAAAAGTACCCCCCTTAAACTAGGTAATAGAAATATTGGGGTGGTGTGTGGGGCTCTGTAGGGGTTGTGGGTTCTATGGGGGGGGGGTGTCTATAGGGATCAGGGGGATCTATAGGGGTGGGGAGTGTCTATAGGAGGGCTGAGGGTCTGCAGGGCGGGCATGAGCCTATAGCAGTTCCCAGCATGTCTATAGTGTCCTATGGGTGTCTATACCCATTCCCAGGGTTTCTATAGGGTTCTGTAGGTGCTTAAAACCATTCTCGAGCTTCCTGTAGTGTTCCATCGGTGCCTATACCCATTCCCGGGGGGTCTATGGGGGTGGGTGGGTGTCTGTATGGGGTCTGAGACCTCTAGGGGTATGAGAGGGTCTGTAGGGGTGGGCGACTATGGGGTGGGTCTGTAGGGGTGGCTATGGGGGGATATATGGGGTGTGGAGGGTCTGTGGGTGAGTGGGACCTATGGGGGGTGTCTGTGGGGGGTCTGCATGTCTATAGGGGTGTGGGGGTGTCTGTAGGGTTGAGTGGGGTCTATGAGGGGATATAGGGGGTCTGAGGGTCTCTGAGGTGGGTCTGGGTGTTGGGGGGGGTGTCTAAAGAGGGGTTGAGGCTCTATAGGGGTGGGGGGGGCTATAGGGGTCTGGGTATCTATAGGAGCTGAGGGTGGTCCATAGAGGGGGGTCTGTAGGGGATCTGGGTATTTAAAGGGGGGGGACAGATCCCAAATGGATCCCTGGGAGATCCTAGATGGATCCCGGATGGATCCCAAGCAGACTCCAAATGGACTCAGGACACACCCTAGACAGATCCCAAACTAATCCCGGGATAGACCTCAGTGTTTTGAGGCTTTTTCCCACTTTTCCGCAGCTTTTCCTGGATGACACCAAAGTGAAGAACCTCATCACCTGCTTCAAAGTTGATGAACCCCCCAGTCCCCACCCACCAGCCCTGACTAGGGTCTCATCATTAATTAGGATCTGGCTGTTAATTAAGATCCGATCCTTCATCGAGATTTGCTCCTTAATTGGGATTTGCTCCTTAATTGGGGGAACTGAGCCCCAGGAAGAGGCAGGAAAGGTGGGAATCCCCACCTTGGTCCCTTCTCCAGGTGATGCCTAATTTGCATATTAATGACCTCATTAATTACCCCTCACTAATTACTCAGTCCCTTTTTAATATAGCACCTCCTGCTGTTGAGAAATTCCTGTTTGCTTTTCCTGAATCCAGAGGCAAATCCTCCCTTGTCCCCTTCCCAGAGGGCAGCACCTTAAGGAAACACCTGCTAATTCCAGCCCTAATTCCCAGGAGCTGATCCATGAATCCCTCCATCCCAGGGAGCCATGAATCCTTCAGTCCTGGGAGCTCATTCCTAAATCCTTTAATCCCAGGACCTCATCCATGGCTTCCTCAATCCCTGGAGCTCATCCAGGAATCCATCGATGCTGGGAGCTGATCCATGAATCCCTCCATCCTGGGATCTATAAACACCTTCATCACAGGAGCTCATCCATAAATCCCTGTGGGGTCTGGGGTACCTGCACAGCCAGGGGGTCATCCACAGTTGAGACCCTATGGATCCACCCCATGGAGCCACCCCATGGAGCCCCCTGAGCCATAGAGCCCACCCTATAGATCCCACCCCATAGATCCTCCCCTTTAGGGTCTGGGGTACCTGCACAGCCAGGGGGTCATCAACAGGTGGGTCCTGCCCCATAGATCCACCCCATAGAGCCCCCTGCCCCAGAGATCCACCCTATAGAGGCCCCAGTCCATCCCAGTTCCCTCCCAGTTTATCTCTGTCCCCCCCCAAATTCCCCCAAATCCCCTCCCAGTGCCCAAAATCCCCCCCCCCAGTCCCCATGAATTCCCACTTGAACCCCTTCCCACTCCCTCCTAGTACTTCCCAATCCCCTCTCAGTTCATCCCAGTGCCTCCCAGTCCCTCCCAGTGACCTCCCTGTCCCCCCATGCAGGGACATCAAGCCCGAGAACATCCTCCTGTTGCCCCCTGGACTGGTCAAACTGGGCGACTTCGGCTCGGCCCCCGTGGCCTCCCCAGCCAGTTCCTTTGTGGGGACCCCTTACTGGTGGGACTGGGGAAGACTGGGGGGGTCCTGGGATCAATATCTGGAGGGTTGAGGGGGTCCCAGGGGGGTTTGGGTGAGATAAAATGGGGTTTAGGGAGCCCTGAAGGGATTTTGGGGGGTCCTGGAAGTGTTTGGGACGGTCTCTGAGGGGCTTTAGGGGGTCCTTGGAAGGGCTTGGGGGATATGGGGGTCCTGGGATTGGTATTTGGGCCAAAAAGGGGGGAATTTGGAACAAAAAAGTAGCCAAAGAGGGGAAAACTGAACGAAGAAAAGAGAGTTTGGACCAAAAATGGGGAAGTTTGGGGCAAAAAAGGGGAAATTTGAGGCAAAAAAGGGGCAGTTTGGACCCAAAAAGGGGCACTTTAGACACAAAAAAATGGGAATTTAAGCCCAAAAAGGGACAGTTTTGACCCAAAAAGGGGGTCCCAGGAGTATTTTAGGGGGTCCCAGAGTGATGGGAGAGCTCAGGAGGAGCTGACAGGGTCCCACACAGACTGGCTGACACTCAGTGTGGGAGGCAGGTACTTCACCACTACAAGGTCAAAATGCTTTTGGTCTCAAAAAGACTTGATTTCAATGCAGCAAAAGAGCTTGAAAAATAACTTCTTATGAAGTAGGAGGTCTTTAACTTCTGCCACTTTCTCTGTATTTTGTGTTCACCACCACAGTTTTGCAAGAAATCAATTCATAAACACTTTTTATAGGAAGTAAAAAGGAAATTGCACTGCTTTTGTTTTCTAGAAGCACTTTGGTTAACAAAGAACCTGACAGCATGTTGGCCCACATGTTTAAAGATAAAGGGGAGTATATTGAAATAAACTTTTTTTTCTTAAGTAATAAATTAGCAAAGTAGGCAAAAGGTACTGTCAAGCTGAGAATCTAAAATATCAAAAGTATATTAAAGTACCAAAGCAGAACATAAAATTTTTTTTTTAATAATTCTTTATTTCTCTGTTGCCCACCTGTTTATCATCTCACAAAGTGAAAATACAACTTCCATCCACAGTTGGTATTTTGGGTGCTTTTTTGTTTGTTTGATTGATTTTAGGTTTTCATGTTACTGTTGCTCAGTTTCCTCAGGAGAATCCATGAGCAAACCCTGCCTGGGGCAGCCTTTGGGAGACAGTCAGACTCAAACCTTAGTGCTGCTTTTATTCTTATGCATTTGATAAAATAGTTTAGTTATTTAGAGCAGCAACAAGTTCATTTTAAGGTGATTCCCCCCACACTCCTCTTTTCCTTCCTTTACAAAACACCCTTTCACACGTGGAATTTTCACATCCCTCCGCCTTTGGTAATAAAACTCTGCAAGTGAAGCAAATGCTCTTCTATTAATAGATCAAATTTAATTCCATATATTAATATATCCAATTTAATTATATATGTATATACATATATGTTGTGGAAACAGATGCTTGGGGGAACAAGCAGGATCATAGAGGATCATTCCTGATTGACCACAGTCCTGAGTATTTTGAGCCCATTTTGAACTATTTATGTCACAGACAGCTCATTGTAAATGATTGCATTGATTTGCTAGGCAGGTATTACCTGTCTGACATCTGAATTATTCCTCTTTGGGAGTTAAGCTTTGCCCTCCAGGTGAAGCCAGAGGGACCTTTGTGTGCTCATCTCCGTGGTTTTCTTTGGAGTCTATTTCCTCGGGATTTATTCTCGAGTGTTGCAGCTCCACATTGATTGATTTAATGAAGGTATTTCTTGATTTAATGAAGATTACTTCATTTAATGAAGATTGTTTGATTTTATGAAGACAGGTTCTTTGGTTATCTTGGGAGCATTAAAAGTTGTCCATCCTGGATTCATGTCTGGCTGGAATTCTGGAG
>NW_020885660.1:0-10784 GCF_003945725.1 Corapipo altera
AATTAAATTGCCCTGGAGTTTTTTTTCCTCAGCTCCTTTAGGCATCAGCTGTTGGCCCGAACCGGAAAAACGTGAACCTGAGCTTCCTTCAGATCGGGAAATTTCATCCTGCAGGAAATCCTTCAAGCCGGCATTTTATTTTGGAGAATTCTCACACTGATTTGAGAAGCCCCAGCTCCCTAGAACCCCACGCGGAGGTGAGGTAAGAAAAGAAAAGGTACCTTCTTTGTTAGCAGCTGCAAAAGGGATAGTTTCCCCGGGAAGTTAGGGGAACATGGTAGGGAAAAGGCTTCGACTTGGGCCCAAAAGTTGCAAAACTCAGTTTTCCCAATTTCCTGGCCAGGGGGGCTGGGGCAGGCAGTTGGACTACCCAAATACAGGCAGAGCAGTTTCGTGTCGGCCTGGGGCCGAGAAAGTAAACTCAGTAAAAGTTTCGAGTTTCGCGTTTCGTTTTGGCCAGAGGGGGCCAATAGGGAGAGAGGGACGCCTTTCTGTGTATTATAGTGCTCTGTTCCTGGGGGGGAACCAGGGTGGCTCCATAGCTCAGTGCTTAGAGCACTGATTTTGTAATCCTGGACCTGTGAGTTCTAATCTTGATGTGTCTATTGTCTGTCTTTTGTTGTCATGGGTTGTATGCACTCAAAGATTAAGGTCCCTAAGGGGTCTCCTTTGGGTTTGGTTTTGCAACGTTTGACTAGTTTAACTGGTTCTGAGACAACTTTAAGAAAGAAACAACTATGTAGATTGTCTGTGGATGCCTGGCCTCTATTTGGACGAATGAGAGGAGTGGCTTGGCCGGAATTTGGTCCTTTTGAATTGGATACATTGTTTCAACTAATTTCACTTCTTCATAAAGAGCAGAGATGGGAAGAAATCCGTTATGTAGAGTTGCTTATGTTTCTATTAACACGCCCTGAATGGGGGGGGGGAAGAAAAACAAAGGCTCAGTAGAGGCAGAGGTTTCAGAAATGGCTTTAGAGAAAGGGAAGAGGAAAGACTGAGTTAAGGCTGCTCCTATCCCACAAATTTATTTTAAGAACACTGGGGACGACGACTTGGATCTGTTAATATCGCCCGATAGGAGAGTAAATAGCCCGGGGTCCCCAGAGGCGGGGCCCGCTGCTGCAGCGGTGGGGGCAGGGCTGCAGGCACGACGGCCTCTGGACCAGCTCCTGCAGGACAGGAGAGGGCTGGGCAGGCAGGGGCCACCGGAGGACTCCCCGGTGCGGTCGCACCGAGGGGGGGCTGGGGCGGCCGGCTGGGCAGGAACAGCGGGGACTGGGGCGTTCAGAGGAGCGGCTGCTATGGCAACGGGCACAGAGGAGGGAGGGACCCCAGGAGGCACGGCAGGAGCAGCTACAGATCCCGGAACTGTGGGAGGAGCAGGGGCGGTGCCAACAGGCGGGGCCTCCACCCTGACTGACAGGGAGGGTAGGGATGGAGCCGCCCCCTTCCCCCAACACCCCCTACAAAGGGAGGGCCGTCCAGCTTTATGGCAGGGAGGGGAAAAGAGGAACTGAAAGAGTTTTCAATCTCTGCCCCTCATGAAGAGGGAATAGAGATGTGAAAACGGGGCAAGACAGTCTCAACCGCTGAGAGGAGGCAAAAGTGAGGTTTACCCCCTTTTGACAGTGACAGGGCTGACGCAGGCACAGAAGCAGAAGACGGATCAAGCGATAGCTCGGGGGGGAGGAGGGGGGAGGAAGTAAACCCTCCTGTAGTAAAACCAAAGGCAAAGGGGAGAAGAGTGCGTGAAGCCTTGGCAGACCCAGTAGCTAGTAGGATGAGAAAAAAGGATAAGCCGCCATTAGAAGCCCCCTTAAGACAGGCTATAACCAATCAGGGCCCAATATCAATAAAAGTTCCTTTCTCACTGGTTGAATTACAACAATGGAAAGCTTCTGTAGGGGCATATAGAGATAACCCAGAAAGAGTAGCAAATTATGTCCAGAGACCAATCAAAACGCAAAACCCCAACTGGTATGACCTGGAAGTGATGATGGACACCTTATTAGACCAGACAGAGAAAGTGATACAGGGGGGGTAGGCCCAAAAGAGTTAACTAAGAAATTTGGGCCTGCAAACAAGTTACCAACATCTAAAACGATCTGTGCTCGTTCTGTTCTACTTACTGGACCAAAACTTAAGCTTATAGTACAAGAACATGAAATAGGCCTGGAGGCAATAAATTAGAAATATAACAGGATCAGGTAGACATTTGAATAGGAGAAATAGGCCTGGAACCAGGGCTTTTTCCGAGCTTCAGTGAGCAGGTCAAGAACAATGGAAAGGAAGAAAGGTCAAGCTGAGGAAGAGGAGTTAAAGCCCCCTGCCCCATGGATGAAGATGGGAACGACCCCTTGAAATGGGGTGCCGAGAGAAGCACCGCCCCAAGTTCCGCCTATTCTCCGCCTATTTTTAATATGTATTGATAGATGTTGTAATCGTTTGAATATGCATTTCATCACATCTAAAATTGTATAAAAGTGCTGATTTTCTGAAGAGCCGGGGAGCAAGTTTGTCCAGCGCGAGCTGGCTTGCTCCCAGCGCTGCAAATAAATACCTTTGCTGCTCAAAAGATCAAAGTCTCTGAGCAGTTTCTCAGACCGATTTTTCGGATTCAAAAGAGATGGTAAAACGAGCTGCTCGAGCTGCAATTGAGATGCTGATAACTTCTGGGCAGTTTTCAGGGGAAGATCTTAAGGATATTTGCCCCCCCAATGATCCTAAATCGGATCCTAATATACCAGCAAAATTGGAAGTATTGAAACATTATCAAGACTGGGTAATCTATGGATTCCGGCATGGGGTTCCGAAGGCAGTGAATTGGTCAAAGATGTATGAAGTTAGACAGGACAAGACTGAGTCACCCACAGATTTTCTGAATAGGCTGAAAGAGGTCATAAGAAAATACACTGACACTGATACGGAGTCAGATCTGGGGAAAAAGCACCTGGTCTATTTATTCATAGGACAGTCTGCAGATGATATAAGAAAAAAATTGCAAAAGGCAGGTGGTGATAAAAAGGATATTGATGAGTTATTGGATATAGCTTGGACGGTATATCGGAATAGAGAACAGAAGATGAGAGCAAGGGTGATGGAGCTAGATAGGGGCTATCAGGAACACCGCAAACACAGCACCCACCACGAGTATTACAGGTCTAATCGTCAACAGGACAGAGCAAATGACAGATGTGCTTTTTGTAAAAGAAAGGGACATTGGATAAGGGAGTGCCCAGATTTGAAGAAAAATGAAAGCCTCCCTCCCACTCCAGTCCCCCAACTGACTGTGAACCAGAATGCATGAAGAGGACCGGAGGTTTCTATCCCAGCAGAACCTCTGGTTGTAGCAAAGCTCCGAGGGGAGGATGTGGAGTTTTTAATTTACACAGGTGCAGCATACTCCATGTTAAATACTTTAGAAGGAAAATTGAGTCATGGTACTATAACTGTGATATGGGCTACAGGGGTAAGTGAAACTAGGCCATTTTTTAAACCTTTAAGATTTAAATTGGGTAAGCACTGGGTGACTCATCAATTCCTCTATATGCCAAACTCTCCTAAGCCTTTATTGGGTAGGGATTTACTGGAAAAATTAGAGGCTGAAATTAAATTCTGCAAGGGGGGAGAAATAAAAGTTATAATTCCAGATACTAAATATATCTAGGCAGCTACTTTCTTTATACAAGAGAATCATGGAGAGATTCCTGCAGAGGTTGAGAATGCTGTCATCCCGATAGTCTGGGCCAATGAATACCCTGGGAAGTCTAAGCAAGCCGAACCAGTAAGCATCACACTCAGATCAGGAGCAGCCCCGGTAAGGCAAAAGCAATATCCTTTGAAGTTAGAAAGCTGAAAAGGCTTAGCACCTATAATTGAAAGGTTTCTTAAATTTGGCTTATTGGTAGAATGTGAATCCAGATTTAATACCTCCATCCTACCGGTGAAAAAAGTTGATGGCAAAAGCTATTGGTTAGTCCAAGATCTTAGGGCCATCAACAAAATAACCGCATATATATATATATGTCTTGGTTTGAGCTGCCCCCCCCCGGGTTCAGGGGGCCCTGGGCCTAGAGGTGATTGGGCCCAGAAGAATTCCCCCGAGGGACCAATCAGAGCTGTTCTTTTTCACTCCTGTGAAAATTAGATATCAACAACAGCCGGAAGTTGTTGGCAGAGTGTCAGAGTGTGTGGCAGTGTGTGTCTGAGAGTGTGAGAGAGCCGAGGGGTGGCAGGGCCCCCCCCTCCCCGAACTTGGGGGGAGCCCTGAGCCCCACGGTCCTGGTTAAGCCAGGGCTGGAGGCAGTGTGGAATGTTGTGAGGGAGAGAGAGACTCACAACCGTTGAGGTAAGAGGGAGAGGAGGCCAGACCCTCTTTCCCCCCCCTGCAGCTAGGCTGCAGGGCGCTTGGGACACTGTATAACTGAACTGAGCTGCCTGTGGCTAAAGCTAAGGGGGGTTTTTCCCCCCCCACTGCATATGAGAGGCTGGTGGGGGTGGATTTAAGGCTCAGTATTGAAGTTGAGCCAAGGAGACGGGCCGGAGGAGGAGGCTCAGTTGCCAGGAGAAAGCAAATGCGATGCAGTGCAGAAGCTGGAAAAAACTCCAGGCAAGAATTGGAGATGGGCCAGGAAGCTCGGGAGTTGCCCCTGCAGTGGTTTGAACGGGGAGCAGCCAAAACTGATGGAGGAAGAGGACAAGCTGAGCTGAACTGCAGCAGCTACGGAACAGAGAGAGAGCCAAACAGCCAGCAGAGGTTTCTGGGTGAGAACTTTTTGATGAAAACTATTTGGGGTAAAAAGAACTGAGCAGAGACCCAGAGCCTGCAACCTGGAGGGTGAGAAAGGAACATCTTACTCTCTGGGGAGGAAACCTTCATGAACCAAGGAGGAAGGACTCAGAGCTATCTCCTTGGACCTCGTGATGAAGATGAGACCTCAGCAAAGAGCTGAGGGCTGGTAGGGGTGCAGAAGAGCCCTTTCCCCTGATACCCCGATGAGAGAGAGACTGTTTAACTATCAGCCTGAGGGCTTCTCCTGGACTGATAAGGGAGGGCTCAAGGGGTGGTAGAGACTGTTAATATTGTATATAATTGCCTATAGTATTTATTTGTGTATAGTAATAAATTGTATATATATTCCCTTCCCCCCATACTGAGTGGTGCCTGTCTGAAAATTTCTCTTTGGTGTTGAGGTAAATTGTGTGGTGAAGCTTGGAGATTGGATTTTTGTGGGGTCAAACCCCCACACCGGTGGTAGCCAATCCATATACCCTATTAACCACATTGACAGAAGATCTAGGGTGGTTTACTGTGCTTGATCTTAAAGATGCTTTTTTCTGCATTCCTGTACATAAGGACAGCCAAGAACTTTTTGCTTTTGAATGGGGAAATCCTGAAACAGGGAGGAAAACACAGTTGACCTGGACAGTCCTACCCCAGGGCTATAAGAATAGCCGGACTATATTTGGAAATCAGGTGGAAAAAGAACTGGAGGACTGGAGAAGACAGCAGCCAGAAGGAGTTGTCCTGCAGTATGTAGACGACATACTAATTGCAGCCAAAAGCCGGGACCAATGCATTGAGCTCACTGTAACTCTCTTGAACTTTTTGGGACTGAGTGGGTATCAGGTCTTGAGAGAGAAAATACAGATTGCAAAAGAGATACTCATCTACCTGGGGCTTGAAATTTATCGTGGGCACCGACGGCTCAGCACAGACCGGAAAGAGGCCATCTGCCATGTCCCGGAGCCCCACACCATATGAGAAATGCAGGCCTTCCTAGGAATGGTAGGATGGTGTCTGTGGATAGCTAACTATGGGTTGCTAGTCAAACCTCTATATGAAGCCCTGAAAACGGCCAAGGAAGGAGTTGTAACATGGACAGATGAGACCAGAGATGTATTTAAACGGCTAAAACAATCCTTGATGTCAGCTCCAGCACTGGGATTACCAGACCTAACTAAACCTTTTGAACTGTTCACATATGAGCAACTGAATGTCGCTCTGGGGATATTATCACAAACTCTGGGAAATCAGCAAAGGGCTGTGGCTTACTTCTCTGAGCAGCTAGACAGTGTTAGCCAAGGGTGGCCAAGGGCGCCTGCGAGCCATTGCAGCAACTGTTATCCTGATCGAGGAGGCCCAGAAACTCACCCTTGGGCAGCACATCACTGTGTATGTACCCCATGCAGTTCAAGTTGTGCTCGAACAGAAGGGAGGCCACTGGCTGTCCCCCAGCAGAATGCTTAAATACCAGGTTGTGTTGTTGGAACAGGACAATGTTACCCTGAAAACAACATCTATTGTAAACCCTGCTATGTTTCTGTCCTCACCATTAACCGACAGTGTCCCTGAGCATGATTGTTTGCAGACCATCGAGGAGGCCTATTCCAGCAGACCAGACCTGAAGGATGTGCCTCTGGAAAACACAGACTGGGAACTGTATATGGACGGAAGCAGCTTCATGCGAGACGGTAAGCGCTTCACAGGATATGCAGTGACCACCAAGGACAAAGTAATTGAGGCGAAGGCCTTGCCAGCGGATGTGTCATCCCAAAAGGCAGAACTGATCGCACTGACAAGAGCTCTAGAACTGAGCGAAGGGAAGAAGGTAAATATTTGGACCGATTCTAAATATGCATTTAGTGTTGTACATGCCCATGGAGCCATCTGGAAAGAGACAGGGCTATTAACTGCCCAAGGCATTGGGATTAAACATGCAGACCAAATCCATACACTCCTGCAGAGCATTTGGAAGGCAGAAGAAGTGTCTATCATGCATCGCAGAGTTCATCAAAAGGGGAAAACAACTTCCGAGTTGGGAAATCATTTTGCTGACCAAGGAGCAAAAGGGGCTGCAGAAAAAGGCATCCTAGCAGTAGTACTACAAAAAGAAACAGAGTACACCCCAAAATATGATGAGAAAGACAATCAGCTAATTAAATCCCTTAAAGCTGAAATCAAGGAAGGTGGATGGGCTGTTACCCCTACAGGACAGACTGTAATTCCACCACCACTCCTTAGAGAGATAGCTCTGCAGGAACATGAGGCTACCCACTGGGGAACAGAAAACCTCCTAAAACATCTGAAGAAGACAGTGATAGGGACAGGTATGACCGAAGTCGTGCAGTCCATAGTGAGTAGGTGTGAAATCTGTAAGCTAAACAACCCTGATACAACTAAGAGAGTGGTGCTAGGAGTAACAAAGGCTGGAGACCAACCCGGAGATTATTGGCAAATAGATTTTGCTGAGTTGCCACCCAGTGAGGGATATAAATACATACTCGCGTTGGTTGATACTTTCAGTGGATGGTCTGAGGCTTACTAACTGTCATACTAACACAGCAAGGGAAGTGGTAAAAGCTTTGCTTAACCACATAATTCCAAGGTTTGAGGTTCCTCTAGGAATGTCATCAGATGGAGGAACACATTTAATTGCAACAGTAGTGAAAGAAAAATGCCGTATCCTGGGAATTGTCTGGGACCTACATACTCCCTACAGACCTCAGGCTAGTGGCAAAGTCGAGTGAATGAATGGCAGTCTTAAAATGCAAATTGGTAAAATTTGCCAGGAAACATCCATGTCATGGGTTCAGGCTTTGCCTCTAGCTCTGCTGAGGATTTGTATCCAACCAAGGTGGAGAGATAACATAAGTCCTTATGAAATATTGTATGGAAGACCATATCAAGCACCACACTTACCAGGGGACGTACACATGAGAGGGAAAGTTGATTTACAAAAATATTTAATTGCTCTAGGCTCTACTTTATAGAAGCTCCAGAAATTCATCAACTTATCCAGACCCATAGGACTGGACACCCCTGCTCATCCATTCCAGCCAGGAGACTGGGTCTACATCAAATGGTGGAACAGTGACCCCTTGCAAGCCAAGTGGAGAGGACCATTTCAAGTCCTGCTGACTTCTCTCACCGCCATCAAAGTTGCTGGCAAAGAACCCTGGTTTCATTACTCCAGAGTTAAGAAAGCATCAGCTCCCAGAACAACCAGCAAATCAGAACCTGACACAGACAAAGAGGATGTGGCATAGACTGTTTCTATTGTGTGTTCTATCTGTACAACCGGTAACTCTGAATTGAGTTTGGGATCAGAAATTGCATGTGGCCCTAGTCCAAAATGTGTCTAAAATCCTTCGAAAAAATGAATGCTGGATTTGTATACAAGTACCAGCATTTGAAGGTGAGGGTAGCAACTGGCCCCTAATTGGCATTTTACTAAATGGGACAAACTTTAGTAAGTCTATGGTAAAACTCCTAGGAACCTGGAAAACAGTTACAGAAGCTTATTATCTGGTGGCCCTAAGTAATGTAATTTCTAATCAGGAAAATTATGTTGTTCCCTGCATGGTTGTTAATGCTACAGGAAAAATCATTCTCCCTCCCTATTTTGATAAGGACAAGTCCAAAGAGGGGATAAACCCAGAAATTGTGACAAGGATGGTAAAGTTCCCCTTGAGATTAATTCCTCCCCAGGGTTCAGGGTGGTACTGGATCTGTGAAAAGGAGGTCTGGAAAGTTTTGCCCCTTGATAAAGATCGGGCCTGTGCCCTAGGGGCAGTAATCCCGAACATAACGATTCTCGACCAAATTGATGAACAAGAATGGGGAAGAACTTATCCAAAAAGAGTAAAAAGAACTAACAATCCCCTTGTTGAGCGCCCCACGCTTTTTCGCAACATAGTCAGAGCCTTGGTCCCATCTCTAGGAGTAAGTGAATTAGAAAAAGCAATTGTTAACATTTCGGCTGTTATGGAAAACATTCAGGATCAAACTTCAGATGCAACTGAAGCTTTAAAGGAAGAAGTCCATAGTTTTTCTCATGTAGTACTACAAAACCGAATGGCCCTCAATTTTTTGCTAGCCTCACAGGGAGGCATGTGTAAAGTCATCAACACCAATTGCTGCCCTTACATAGACCAGAGTGGTAGAATTAATAATGATTTGGTTGCAATTTGGAACCAAACCAAAATTCTACATCAGGTATCTCTGGATGATGTCTCACTGGGTTTTGGAGATGTCTTCCACAAATCCACTTCATGGTTGTTGAATTGGACCTGGATGAAACAACTGTTTTTATTAGTGATATACATACTTAGTGTTTGTATAATAGCTTGTCATGGTTTGAGATTCCCAAAATCCAATTCCCTAGTCCAAGCCCCCCTCCCACATCTCAACCCAGTGTGAGATGGGTTTTTTTTTCCAGACAATCACACCAGACTCAAAGTGGGGGGAAGGGTTATAATGACTGTACACGTGAATAAATACTACAATATATTATATACACTCTTAACTATCTCTACCATGACATAATAGTATTTACAATGGATCAAATCTCTTCTCCCCTCCAAATAAAAGTCCAGAAGGGAAGAAGGAAAGATCCCTCCCAACTCTCAGGGCAGCAGCTTCTTCAGAGTAGCAGTCTATCTCTCATGCATGCAGCTGTTGCTGGATCTCTCCCAGCACACACGAGGGGATATCCAAGCCCCTCGGCCACTCGTCTTCCAAGCGAGGGTCTTCCGTGGGCTGCGTTCACCCCAGACAAAGGTCACTCCACCACGGTCATACCACGAAGCACAGGGGGTCTTCGTGACGGTCTGGTATCTTTAGGGGATTCAAGCCCCTTGCAGAGCTTCTGTGCTCTGATTCTAAGCTGCTAGCTTCTCTATAGCTGCAGCGAGGGAGGGCCCAAGGTCCACCTCCCACACATTTCATCCTGGCTGAGCTCTCAGGACGACTGAGCTTCTTAGCTCTTCTCTGCAGTGCATGTCGCACTTCACCCCTCCCTTCTAGGATGTGAGGGGTTTCCAAGGAGTTTCGGGGGTGGTCTGGTTCAGTTCTTACCCCCAAAACTCTGCCTCTCAGCTGCTGTCTCTTTCTCTTGGCTCTCCTTCCAGGAGTCCTCTCTCTTGCTGCATACCTTTGTTGTTTGGTTCAGTTCTTATCTTTTCTGGCTCTTAGCCACAATCTCTGGATGCTGCTGCCGCTTCTGCTACTCACTCACGGTGGAGAAAACTTATTTAGCTTTTAGCTGCAGGCACCTAGCCCAGCTTTATGCTGTTCCAGGTCCCCGCAGCCCCCACTGGGGTTGGGAGGGCCCAGCCCCCAGTGGGCTGCTGCTGCTGTTTCTCCTCGTGGCTCCTACAACATGGCTACCACTTCTACAACCCCAAACTACAACAACTCTTCTCTTCCGGTTCTGGTTGTGGTATGTTTATATTTCGCAGGAGCACAGATTGGTTCAAATCTCAAGTGTCACCACCCCCTGGGGGTTACCACTTTCTTAGCTTCAGGGGGGAAACCTGGTTCAAATTATTACATAGTTCATTGCATACACCAAAGTTATAGATATTATAGGTGTAAGTAGTAGAGATTGGACAAGACCTTTGGGTTTTGTCCAGTCTCTAAGGGGGGGACCTGATGCCTTAAGGTCCTTTTAGGTTTTTTTTGATTTTTCTAATTTTTATAAGTAGTTATATAGCAGAAGTAGATTTTAGAAACAGCAGCATGTATTCCTTTATCCTTTCCCTTACCCTTAGCATAGCAACTACACAGATTCTTAACCCTATTATCCCATTCCATGCTCCCCATATCAAATATCCCCTGAATTCCATTAGAAATGTTTAGTCTCTTGTCAAGGTGGGCCTATTTTGTTTAGAGAACACTTGTGCTTTGGCCTAAACCACAGAGCACAGTCAAGAACTAGGTAACCATGTGCTCTTTGTGCTCCAAGGAGGACTAGGGGGACAAAGTAGGTGGTCCCAAA
>NW_020885661.1:0-10772 GCF_003945725.1 Corapipo altera
TGAGTACATATACTTCTGTTCTCCTGTGTCACTGTGTTCTGCATACCTTAATGAATTATTGCCTCCGTTGTTTCTAAGACCAAGTTTTCTGTGCCTTTGCTTAAAATCTGTATTCTGAATTTGACTCTCTACTTTTCGTATTGCTATATTACATTTGCTTTCTAGGCCTTGCCTGTCTTCGTTTCCCCCCTTTTCTTAAACTTACAAATTCTTTCGTCAAGTTTTAGTTTTGAGGGTGTTGATAGGCTTGTATCATTGCCCAGATTACTTGTGTCCTTGTGATTATGGAGTTTAGTTTACACCACAGGCATACATTCAGAAGGGTTAATAAGAACATAGCTATCGATATGATCAAGATTGGGTGTATCAAACAATGAAAAACCTGGGTTGCTGTTGGGGAATATCCCGTAAAGATATCCCACCAGTGGTGTTTCCCTAGTTGTTTAATTTTTGTTAAGATATTCTTTATTCCCGCTGAGTCATGCTCTACTTGCCACAGCATGCATTGTGTGGTTTTGTTTACTTCTTGAACTAACTTTTCTGTCGGGATGTGTGAGCATTGCTTTAAGAAGGTTAGTATCCATACCTATTTGTAGTCTTGGTATATCATGATATAGAGTGTATTCTGCTTCTATTAATTGTTGAGTAGTTACAGGAGCGGTATAGTCAAAGTCACAGCCTACAATTTTAGTGAAGTTACATATGCAAAAGTTAGTATTATTGGTTGCTTCATGACAGTTATCTATGGTGATGTCAGTACAAGCGGTTCTTACACATGCATATCCATTACCTACATAAAATACTTGTGATTGAGCTCTATTGTGAGGAAGCATTTCAAAAGTACATACACTGCTCTCAGCATCTAAGCATAAATCTTCTGCTTCTACTATGGCATTTTCGCAAATATATCCTAACTGTCCTCTAGGGATACATGCGTCTGTGCTGATTACCATCTATTCTTAGCATTATCATAACTAGCCCAAACATTATGATCTACAGGCTTAACAACAACATTTTGATGTATAGCTCCCAAAGTCAAGACAGGAAAGATGACTTTCTCCTCTGCAGCACTAATAGTGAGAACATAGGCCTCAATGTGCTCATGTTGTGGACTGTATGTAAAATTCACTAGTTGCCACCAGGTTTGGTGATCTTTTTCAAACTGACTGGTAGAACTATTTCTTAGTATCATTTCTCTTATTCCCTGAGGTAGTGTACCTGACGTTCCTTCCCTCAAGATTCCTACTGCCACTGACTGTACCCATTGTTGTGTTTGGGTGCACTGAATAGCAAGTGTCACTTCTTTACTGATATTCCCAGCATAGTCTCCAATTTTAAGAAAATCTTCAGCAGTATGATTAGCTACTAAGGTTAGTAATTTGACTGCTAGTGATTGAGTTTCTGCCAGGGTAAGCATAGATGAACTCAAGGGAACTTTGAGTTTTCCTAGATGTGAAGTGACAGTACTTAACTTATTTATCAATACTCCTGTGCCGACCCAACCAGTCACATCTCTTTGAGTTTGCTTGGGGTGTGATCTAGTTGTCAACCATGCATTCCATCCCTTAAGGTTTTGCTGTATAAAGGACTGACAATTCTTTTGTGAGTGCATGATGTCTGTTTGGATGTTTATTTGGACCTTTTTTAGCGAGTAGGTAGGATCTCGCAGTAATTTTAATTCATTTGACTGCCTTATTACATGAAGTCCTACAAAGGTCAAATTATGCACCCCTTTGCAACTTGGTGATGGAGTTGTGGGAGTACTAGTGGTTCCCTCAGGTGGGTCTGTGATAATTTCAGAAGTAGGTTCAATATCGAATTTCCAAACTCTGGTAGTACTCCCACTCTCTCGTTGGCAGAAGACTGTTACTGGTTGGTTCAACAAAATCCTAATCTCCCATTGTGGCTCAGGTTCTTTTTCCCTTCTTATCTCATCCCACCAACAAAAAATTGGTCCTTTTCTTATAATTCAAGCAGTGTGAGCTTCACCTGCTACGCGACTATATGTAATTGAGAGGTTTTGCTTGGATTCAATAGTTAATTTAATCCCATCTACCTTTTTGACTGGAAATGAAATTTCACCTATTTGCTCTACTGGGGTATCGAATCCTCGGCATCCCACTTGAACACTGTCTCCCTCTTGGCCCAATAGAACACTACCCCTTTTCCATTGTCTTAGTGTGTATGGTTTATCACTGAACATAACATAAACAACCATAGGTGGGTGTTCGTATATGGCAGGTGAATAGACATTAGACCAGGGCCACTCTGGAGCAGGGATTCAAGGCAGAGTAACATTTATCACAAGTCCGATAGTACTTATTGAGAGTCCAATGGTCAGCAATGAGAAGATCCGAGAGAGGACTGGATCCATCATGTCTAGTCTTCTTGCTTGTCTTCTGGAGCTTTCTTAACTGGAGAATAGTGAATCCATGTGGGTCACTCCTTTATCTGAACCGTGGTGAAGGTGGTTAGCAGCACTTGGAAAGGTCCCTCCCACTTGTCTTGTAGGGGTTTTCCTAAAAGATTCTTAACATACACCCAATCACTGGGGTTAAACGGATGCAGTTTACAATCAGGTTGTTTGGGCTGGTGCTCTACGACTACAGTGGCATTTTTATCAAAATGTTTTCCTACAACAATTCCATAATCATGTATATACTGATTACCTATCTGGTCTATAGCATCGCTATTTACAACTTGCATAGCATAATGTCGTCCATACAGAATTTCAAATGGGCTTAGTTTTTCTTTTGATTGAGGTTTAACTCTCAACCTGATCAGAGCAATAGGTAAAGCTTGGTACCATTGTAAATTAGTCTCCTGACATATTTTAGCAATTTGTTGTTTGATAAGATGATTCATCTTTTCTACTTGCCCACTGGCCTGTGGCCTATAGGGCGTATGCAATTGCCATTTGACCTGCAAGACCTTGCTTATTGCTCTCACAACCTTTGCACAAAAATGTGAACCTCTGTCTGAAGAGATACTTCTTGGTACTCCAAACCGTGGTATGATTTCATTTAACAAAACTTTAGTTACCTCTCTCTCTTTGTTTGTCCTGTAGGGGAATGCTTCAGGTCACCCAGAAAATGTGTCAGTCAACACCAATAAATATCGATACCCCCCTTTTCTTGGGAGTTCAGAAAAATCAATTTGCCATACTTCACCTGGGAATTTACCTCGGTTTATTGCTCCTTGATGTATTTTGGTTCCTGTATTTGGGTTGTTCTTCAGGCATCATTCGCATCGGGATGTGACCTGTTTTATGGTGGTTAACAATTTTGGTCCTGCAAACTAGAATAAGTTTGCAAATACTGATAAAGTGGATCTAAACGCCAATGGGCTTTTTTATGTTCTGTTTTTACAAATTGCCACATTAATTTCCCTGGTATTATTAGTTGTCCTGTTTCTAACTGTCCCCATCCATTGTCTAACAATTTGCCTTTGTTCTTTTGAATCCACCTATGATCTGATTCTTGATAATCTGGTTGGAAGTTAGTATCAAGTTCCCCTGGTACTAAGGCTGCTATGTTCACTTCCTGAGTTCTCACAGCAGTTAATTTAGCTTCTGCGTCAGCTTTCCAACTCCCTATTTCTGGAACAGTGTTACCTTTCAGGTGCCCCTTGCAATGCATTATGGTCACTTGTGCTGGGAGTTGGACTGCTTCTAACAATTGTAGAATTTCCTCTGCATGTTTGATGGTTTTTCCCTGGGCAGTTAGCAGTCCTCTTTCTTTCCAAATTGCTCCATGAGCGTGCACGACGGAGAAGGCATATTTTGAATCTGTCTAAATATTAACCCGTATGCCTTCTGCCAATTCCAGAGCTCGGGTAAGAGCTATCAGTTCTGCCTTCTGGGTTGAAGTCCCTGCAGGTAAAGGATTTGATTTGATTACCTCTTCCGTTGTGGTCACTGCATAGCCTGCCATCCTTACTCCTTGTTTCATGAAACTGCTGCCATCGGAGAAACAGTTATCTGCATCTTCAAGCAGCTCTTCTTTGAGATCCGGGCAGCTGGAGTAGACTGCTTCAATGGTCTCCGGACAGTCGTGCTCAATTGGTTCTGCTGGCATTCTTCCTTCTAGAAATGAGGCTGGATTCACAATGTTAGTGTCTTGAATGGTTACATCATCTGATTCAGCTAGTATTGTTTGGTACTTTAGGAATCTAGAAGGTGACAACCAATGGTCACCTTTCTGCTCGAGTACTGCAAATACAGTATGGGACACCAACACAGTCATTTTCCGGCCCAATGTGAGCTTTCTTGTCTCTTCTATGTTTATGATGACTGCGACCACTGCTCTCAGACAGTTGGACCATCCTTTGCTTACTTCATCCAACTGTTTGGAGAAATAAGCTACGGTTCTTTTGTGTGGTCCCAACTGTTGCGCTAAGACTCCTAAAGCCATTCCTTGCCATTCGTGAGAGAACAGCCAAAATGGTTTTGTTACATCGGGCAGGCCCAAGGCTGGGGCTTTCATAAGTTCTTGTTTCAGTCTCTTAAATGCTCCCTTGGCTTCGGGAGTCCAGGCTAGGACACTCTTAGTCTCTTTCAGCAAATCATATAGTGGTTTAGCGAGTATCCTGTATTGATAAATGCATAAGCGGCACCAACCTGTCATCCCTAGGAAGGTTCGTAGATCTCTCACCGTTTCGGGTTTAGGCATTTGGCAGATGGCTTCTTTTCTTGCTGTTCCTAGAGATCATTGTCCTCTGGAAATTTCATATCCCAGGTACACCACTTTTTCCTGCACCAACTGCGCTTTCTGTTGAGAGACTCGATATCCACTCAAACCCAGGAAATTCAACAGAGAAATAGTCCAGTTAACACACTCTTCTTCTGTCTCAGTTGCTATTAGCAGATCATCTACGTATTGTAGAAGAGTACCATCTCCCTGTGGTCTTTCCCATTGTTCTAATTCTTTGGCCAATTGTTTCCCAAAAATTGTTGGACTATTTTTATAGCCCTGAGGTAACACTGTCCAGGTTGAGTCTTTCTCCCTTTACTAACAGATTCCCATTCGAAGGCAAAAAACTTTTGGTTTTCTGGGGTTAAGGGAAGGCAGAAGAATGCATCTTTTAGATCTAACACTGTGAACCAAATTAAATTGTCTTTTAATTTAGTTAGGAGTGTATAAGGGTTGGCTACCACTGGATGTAGTGTCTTTGTTATTGTATTTATGGTTCTTAAATCCTGAACTAGCCTATAAGTGCCGTTTGGTTTCTTAACTGGTAAGATTGGTGTGTTATAGTCTGATTCGCACTCTATTAATAACCCCAATTCTAAAAATTTTTCAGTTATTGGTTCGATTCCTTTTCTATCTTCTAACCTCAGTGGGTATTGTTTCCTCACCACTGGCCTTGCTCCAGGTATAAGTTCAATAGTGATAGGTGTTGCCTGTTTTGATTTCCCTGGTACATCAGTGACCCATACTAATGGGTATACTTCGCTCATAATTTGCTCAATATTGTGACTATCAGGTTTTGGTTCTATGCAACTAATCGTCAAACTTAAAGCTGCGATCAGTCGTTCTTCATTTACCTGGAATTCAAACTTGTTTTGGTTAAATTTTATTGTTGCTCCCAAATTTTCTAATAAATCTCTACCTAGTAGAGGCTTTGGTGAATTTGGTAAGTACAAAAATTGATGGATTCCCATTTGTTTTCCAATTTTGTATTTGATGGGTTTTAGAAAATAAACCTTTTCTGGTTGGCCTGTTACTCCCACAACTTGTACAAACGCATCACTCTTTAGTACTAACTCCTGATTCAAAATCGAAAATGCAGCTCCCGTGTCAATCAAAAAGTCTAGTTCTTTTTCACCTTCCCCTAGCTCCATTTTAACCATTGGGTCTCCTAGGGAACGACTCACCGGTCCCCCTCAGTCACTGCTCTGATGTGCAATGGCAGTGTTTGCGAATCTTTCTCTTAGCTGAGGGCAGTCCCGCTTCCAGTGGTCTATCTGCAAGCAATTGGAACATTGATTCGGTACTATTCTAGTTGCTTGGGGCTGGAATCCTCCCCTCCCTCTTACAGGGTAATCATGACCCCTACCCCTGGTATTCGCTTCTGGGAATTTTGTGTTCTGAGCTACCACTGCTACTGCTACCACCTTAGCAAGTCTTTTATCTTCCTTTTTCTTTTCTTCCTTTTCCCTATTATTGATGATATGGTTTGAAGCTGGCTCCCTGACAAGTCTCCAAACCTTACCACAAGAGTTCCCCCCCCGAAACCTCAGGGAGAAGAGGGAGAAAAACAACCAAGAAAACCTGAAACGAGAGAGAGACAGTTAAAGTGGCATATATAAATATATTTACACTTATATTACAATTATATACAATTAAAATATATACAATTTCACAAGGGAAAGGGAAGGGGAAGGGAAAGGGAACAAAACCAAAATAAAATATATATATATCCCAATCAGTAGCCCGAGACCTAGTAACCAAAGAGTTAGCAAAGAAATATCCCACCACTCTCCTTGGGACAACCGAGAGTCACTCCGGGACAATCACCGGCAACCTCCGCCTCCCAAGGTCGACAAGGTCTTACCAGGCCTCGCTCCCCAACATGGCAGACTCAACAGCAGGGAACCTGCACCTCCAAGCCGCTGGAAGGAAAGAGAACGAAGGCCTTCCCTCCTTTCTTCTTATAGTCTGGTTTACGTAAAAATCGTAGGGAATACTGGGTAAATCTGGGCCCTTCCTCGGTTACAAACTGGTCACCAAGGAAGGCCTAGCCCAAACCACCACAATTGTATACTTTCCAGGCCTCATTCATTAATGTCTCTAAATCTCTGTTTGCTGGGTACTCGAGTTTCTGTAGTTTCTTTCTAATGTCCGGGGTGCACTGTCCCATTACTAATCCTAGCAACTGTTGTCTGCCTTGCTCTGATGCTGGGTCCAAAGGGGTATACTGTCTCATGGTTGTTCTGAGCCTATCTAAGAATTCTGAGGGGGTTTCATCTTTTCCCTGCCTGACGTCGTACAGGGTCGCCCAGTTAATGGTCTTAGGTATTGCATTCCGCAGGCCTAACGCTACCAACTTTCTGTATTGCACTAGCCATTTATAGTGAATTGGATTGTTTGGATCCCAATTGGGATTTTTGCTCGGAAATATAGTTTCAAGGTCCCCGATCATTGCGGAAACATGTAACCTTCCTGTTCTCACTACTAACTCTCTCTCTGTTTCAGTTAATTCTGATAACATCACGTCAATATCTTCCCAATCAATATCCAAATTCTTTACTAATAGTTCAAATCTCTTAGCAACCCCTTCTGGATTTTTCCTAAAATTTTTCTCTTCTTCCCTCCAGCTGTTCAGATCACTTGTTGTGAATGGTACCTTTTCCGTCCTTGTTCTCCTGGAGCAGGCATTATTTGCCAAAGGGGGACTATAGTGTAGCTTTCTTCAGCTTTGTCTTTTGCTTCTTCTTCCTCCTGGGCCCTAGTTCTCTGTGCTACAGACCTAGTGTAGTGTGAATGGTCAACTTCTTCTCTGGGGTCTTCCCCTTGGGCTTCGGTATCAGTTCTATTCTTTCTCTTTTCCTTTTTCTTTTCTTGTTTCTACTCCTCCCTCTGCTCTTGGTGTGTCTCTTTTGTCATCTATCTGAATTACTATATTCAATCTTTGAGGGGTACTTTCCCTTTCTACTTGAGTTACTGTGTTGCTTTCTTCTTTGTTGCACCTTGACCTGGGGGAACTACCCTCCTTTCCATTGCCCCCTGATCTCAGTGGGTTACCTTCATCCCTATAGCTCCCAACTCCCAGTGGGCTGCTTCCTGCTCTGCAACTGCCTAATTCCCAGGTGCTATCTCCTTTTCTTGGTGTACTGCTACCCCTATTTCTGCTACTTCTTGATCTGGATGGGCTATCTTCTTTGCAATCACTTTCTAATCTCGGTAGGCTACTCTCCTGGTGACTTTCTGATTTTCACATACTATTTGACCCCTGCAGGGTATTCTCTCCTTCACTACTTCTTGGCCTCTGAGGACTGTCCCCTGTTCTGTCTCTTCCTGATTCTAGTGAAGTATCTGCTAACAAGCTACTGTCTCTCTCACTCTCTCTTGTATTTGTGTCACCCCACATCCTGGTGCATAGGGTTGATATTCTCATAAACTTATCTTGCTTTCTTTTGCATTATCTCTTTCTTTTAGTTTCAGGCACCGTTGTCCAATACTACAGGAATCACAACAGCGCTCCTTTGGTCTGAGATTTTTCTTATCTTTTTCTAAGGCCAAGACCAAAGGATCTTGAGGTGTGATATTTACCCCACATTCTCTCTGCCATTCAGGCTTATTCCTTAGGGTGAAAAACATATCGCAATATAACACTTCATCCCATTTGCCCAGACGATGGAGGAACAACATAAGTTGTAAAATAGTGTTATAGTTTAACGTGCCTTCAGGTGGCCATTTTTCGTCATCATCTAACTTATACAAAGGCCACCACTGAGTGCAATACCTGATGAGCATCTTTTTACTTATATTTTCCCCTGGGGTCCCTCCTAGGTCTTTCCAATGCTTCAAAATACATCCTAAGGGGGTTTTCATGTTTATATCTTTGCTGACTTCCCATTATTGTGGAGGTTAAATGTCTAAGTAGGGCTTAGGTTGAGGTTGAGGTTGGCTTTCACAGATTTTATTCAAATATTTCCGTCTCCACTTGGTTGTTAACACTCGATAAAGCTCAAGTGTCACCTGACAAGAGTGGTCTGTAATGTACCAGTCAACCCTGGGATTGTACTCCCAACTCGGTCTCCACCTGCGAAAGTCCTCTATCACTGCAGGGTAATACCCTAATTCCTCCCTTCTTTGTTCTACTTGTCCTATGAACCTTCTTATGTGATGATCTATTATATTAAGCAACTCTTCTCTCTGGACCACTTCTTCTGATTCTAATCCTTCCCACTGACCAAAGTCTGGTATGTCCCCAAACTTTACCTCAATCCGAAACACTTTTCTTATCCTATTCCACCGCTTCAGAGCATTCCTTATCCTATTCCACAGTCTTATGCACACAATATCCATACACTTTGTCTGTCTCTGGCCGTTCTCCTCAAGGAGGGACAGAACCGCAGGTCGAGACTCTGCAATCGCTTCGCAGCAATGTTGCGTCTCAATCACACACACGCATGCCTGCACACTTTAAATGAAGACTTTTCTACCTTCCCGTTTTATTTGGGTAGTCTGTGTTACCGAATTGGGTCACAAGATGTCGCCTCAGACCGTGTAATACAGGTTTGTTGCTGACCGGGTCGGTCTATATTACCACAAAGCCACAAGATGTCACTGTGAACTGCAAAATATACTCTTTACAGAACATGCAATCACGAGGTTATGTATATACTTGTCTATGAGTATGCCGACAGTAAAACCTCATCCATCTAGTTTCTGCTAAATCCTGATTTGACCAACAGCGTATACAATAGAAACTGAGGGACCGATCTAGAGTTATTTCTTGCGTCCCTCTTGGACCTAAAATGTATTTCCCACAATTGTTACACAAACCTCTAACATATAGGGAACAAGGGCAGAAAGGACAAATTTTAATCTTAGAGTTTTGACGCGCTGATAAAATCTTATTTACCCATAAGGAATCACAATCACTTCCCATGTAATGCTCTAAAACATTTTATAAAACATGCTTTCACAAAATACTCTTTGGTACATAAAACAGTCTACCAAATGGTCTATGACACACAGGAGGCAAACAGAACACTACAACAGCAATCAAAATATCACAAATAATAAAGCTCTTCACTGTACTTTTAAATTTCAAATGGCGTGATATAGTACTGAGATTACCTCCTGTAAACAATCAGACAAACTACAATTTTAACACAGACCAGAGCAACTTGTAAAAGAAACTCAGTACATCATCTCTAACTACTGCATTCCAGGGATTCTTTGGTAGGACTAGAAGTTCCCCTGGGTCCTAAAGCCTCCTGTCTCAAGAAAATCAAAGGGAAAACACTCCAGATCTTGAAACAGTTCAAAAGAAAGAGTTAAGGATCCTTAGTTTCCCAAATTTTGGGTCAAACACAACTATAAATACATCACTGGACAATCTTTCACTCAGAACAGAAAGCAAACAAGAGAAACCAGAACAAGAGCACTTTTAAGGCAATACACAAAAGCATAAAACAGCAACACAGAATAAAAACAATTTTTTCACTGCAGTGTGGGCCTCTAACCCGTCTTGAGGACCCCTTTAGGGGTCTTTCTGGCAAGACTCTAACCTGCTACCTTTGCAGGACTCCAACCTGCTGCTTTTAATACCTGGGACTCAAACCCAGTTTTTAGGGTTAACGCCGAGGCGTTCCTCAGGCTCCCTTTTGGGTGACAACGTCCTATCTCCCACCAAACAAAATACCTTCTATAAACTGCAGTTCAAAACATAAATACCTCTTAATTTGAAGTGGGAGGTTCGTATCCGTCGACTCATAAATCCAATGGGTTGGAAGACTTATTGCCGACAGAAATCTCGTCGGAAGGGCCCAGAAGCATCGCGAGCCCCCGGGACCAAGGGTTGAGGAGTGTCCCCAGTCCCATCTGGGGTGCCAATTTGATGCCAATTTTATGCCCCCAAGAAGGCATGAATGGAGAAACTGCTCAGAGACAAAGTTTGTAGTCTTTAAGCAGGAGGTACTTTATTCTTGGCACGCCGGGAAACAGTCAGGTTGCCCTGGGAAAACACTTCGGTCCAGCAACTCACAGTTGGCCTTTTTATACAATTTTTGGCAAGTAATTGCATAATACAATATGAAT
>NW_020885662.1:0-10756 GCF_003945725.1 Corapipo altera
CCCCATTACGAGCCCACGTCTCTTCTGTGGAAACCAAACTGGCTGAACATGTCCGAAGCCTGGAAGAGAAGATTGAAGAGGGACACCAGAAACTAAGAGAAGAAATTAAGGAAGGGATCTTCCATATTGCACCAGGACAAACAAGAGTCTCTGCTATTAGGAGCCAGCGTCCCCCAGCTAAGGAGAGAGAGCACACTCCACGTGGCAATCTATGGTTTTACCTCCGTGAGCATGGAGAAGATATGAGGAAGTGGGATGGGAAACCCACCTCTTCCTTAGCAGCCCGGGTACGTGAACTGAAAAGAGGGACAAGTGCCACAAGGAACTCTTCAAGGGTAAATGCTGCTCCAGTCTCTCGTGGGCAAGACTCCAGACGGTACAGGAATGATGATACGTCCGATCCTCTTGAAGGGACCTCCAGGTCATATTTACAAGAAGAGCACAATGAGTACCATGACCAGGACTAGGGGTGCCCTGCCTCTAGCCAGGTAGAGGAGAGGGACAATCGAGTCTATTGGACAGTGTGGATTCGGTGGCCTGGCACATCAGAGCCACAAAGATATAAGGCCTTAGTGGACACTGGCGCACAATGTACTTTAATACCGTCAAGACATGTAGGGGCAGAATCCATCTCCATTTCTGGGGTAACAGGGGGATCCCAACAGCTGACTGTATTGGAAGCTGAAGTGAGCCTGACTGGGAAGGAATGGCACAGACACCCCATCGTGACTGGCCCAGAGGCCCCGTGCATCCTTGGCATAGATTACCTGAGGAGTGGGTATTTCAAAGACCCAAAAGGACTTCGTTGGGCTTTTGGCATAGCTACTGTGGAGACAGAGGAAATTAAACAGTTGAACACCTTGCCTGGTCTCTCAGAGGACCCCTCTGCTGTGGGACTGCTGAAGGTTGAAGAACAATTGGTACCGATAGCCACAGCAACAGTGCACCGTCGGCAATACCGCACCGACCGAGACTCTGTGACCCCTATACATAAGATGATCCGTGACCTGGAGACCCAGGGGGTGGTCAGCAAGACTCGCTCACCCTTTAATAGCCCTATATGGCCAGTGCGTAAGTCCAGCGGAGAGTGGAGGCTGACGGTGGATTACCGTGGACTCAATGAAGTCACACCACCCCTGAGTGCTGCTGTGCCGGACATGCTGGAGCTCCAGTACGAGCTGGAGTCCAAGGCAGCCAAGTGGTACGCCACCATTGACATTGCAAATGCCTTTTTCTCCATTCCTTTGGCAGCGGAGTGCAGGCCACAATTTGCTTTCACTTGGAGAGGTGTGCAGTACACCTGGAATCGACTGCCTCAGGGGTGGAAACACAGTCCCAGCATTTGCCATGGACTGATCCAGACTGCACTGGAAAAGGGTGAGGCTCCAGAACATCTACAGTACATTGACGACATCATTGTTTGGGGGAACACAGCAGGGGAAGTCTTCGAGAAAGGAGAGAAGATAATTCAGGTTCTCTTAAGAGCTGGTTTTGCCATTAAACGGAGTAAGGTCAAGGGACCTGCTCAGGAAATTCAGTTCCTAGGAGTGAAGTGGCAAGATGGACGCCGCCTAATTCCAATGGAGGTGATTAACAAAATAGCAGCCATGTCCCCACCAACCAGTAAGAAGGAAACACAGGCTTTCCTAGGCGCCGTGGGTTTTTGGAGGATGCATATCCCCGAGTACAGCCAGATTGTAAGCCCTCTCTACCTTGTGACACGGAAGAAAAATGATTTCCAGTGGGGCCCGGAACAACAACAAGCCTTTGAACAAATTAAACAGGAGATTGCCCATGCGGTAGCCCTTGGGCCAGTAAGGACAGGACAGGACGTGAAGAACGTGCTCTACACTGCAGCCGGGAAGAATGGCCTTTCTTGGAGCCTCTGGCAGAAGGTGCCTGGGGAGACCCGAGGACGACCACTGGGATTCTGGAGTCGGGGATACAAAGGATCTGAAGCCAGCTATACACCAACTGAGAAAGAGATCCTGGCTGCTTATGAAGGAGTTCGAGCTGCCTCAGAAGTGATCGGCACCGAAGCGCAGCTCCTCCTGGCACCCCGACTACCAGTGCTGGGTTGGATGTTCAAGGCAAGAGTTCCTTCTACACATCACGCCACTGATGCCACATGGAGTAAGTGGATCGCTCTGATCACACAGCGAACCCGGATAGGGAATCCTAATCGCCCTGGGATCCTGGAAATTATCACCAATTGGCCCGAAGGTGAGAGTTTTGGACTATCCTCTGAAGAAGAAGAGGAGCAGGTGACACGGGCTGAGGAGGCCCCACCATATGACAAACTACCAGCAGATGAAAGGCGATATGCACTCTTCACGGATGGCTCCTGTCGCATTGTAGGGACAAACCGAAAATGGAAGGCAGCTGTATGGAGTCCCACACGGCGAGTTGCAGAAGCGACTGAAGGACAAGGTGGGTCAAGTCAGTTTGCAGAGCTTAAAGCCGTTCAGTTGGCTTTGGATATAGCTGAACGAGAGAAATGGCCAAGACTCTATCTGTACACTGACTCATGGATGGTGGCCAATGCTCTGTGGGGATGGCTGGAGCGATGGAAAAAGGCCAACTGGCAGCGCCAAGGGAAACCCATCTGGGCGGCAGAGATGTGGCAGGACATCGCTGGCCGGGTAGAGAAGCTGAGTGTGAAAGTTGGTCATGTAGATGCTCATGTATGCAAGAATCGGGCTAATGAGGAGCATCGTAACAACGAGCAGGCGGACCGAGCTGCCAGGATTAAAGTCTCTCAGGTAGATCTGGATTGGCAGCACAAGGGAGAATTATTTCTGGCTCGATGGGCCCATGACGCCTCCGGTCACCAGGGGAGAGATGCAACATACAAATGGGCTCGTGACCGAGGGGTGGACTTAACCAAGGACATTGTCTCACAGGTCATCCATGACTGTGAGACATGTGCTGCCATCAAGCAGGCCAAGCGGGTGAAGCCTCTATGGTATGGTGGACGGTGGTCGAAGTACAGGTATGGGGAAGCCTGGCAAGTTGACTACATCACGCTCCCCAGAACCCGCCAAGGCAAGTGCTTCGTACTGACCATGGTAGAAGGAAGTACTGGATGGTTGGAGACATATCCCGTGCCTCATGCCACTGCCCGGAATACCATCCTGGGCCTCGAAAAACAAGTCCTGTGGCGACACGGCACCCCGGAGAGAATTGAGTCTGATAATGGGACCCATTTCAAGAATGGCCTCGTAGACACCTGGGCCAAAGAGCACGGCATTGAGTGGGTGTATCATATCCCCTACCATGCACCAGCGGCTGGAAAAGTTGAGCGGTGCAACGGACTGCTGAAAACCACCCTGAAGGCACTGTGTGGGAAGACTTTCAAACACTGGGAGCTGCATTTAGCAAAGGCCACCTGGTTGGTCAACACCCGAGGCTCCATCAATCGAGCTGGCCCTGCCCAATCAGAACCTTTGCATACTGTAGATGGAGATAAAGTCCCCGTGGTGCATATGAGAGGAATGTTAGGGAAGACTGTTTGGATTAGTCCCACCTCAAGCAAAGGCAAACCCATCCGAGGGATTGTTTTTGCTCAAGGACCTGGTTCCACCTGGTGGGTAATGCAAAAAGATGGGGAGACACGTTGTGTACCACAAGGGGACCTAATTTTGAGTGAGAATGGTCTGTAATGTTTCATTGTATATATGTATATATATAAGTGTATATAGTTTTAAGGAGACATAGTTTCTAAGGGGGTTAATTTGGGCATGACATGGATGGCATAGAATAAGGGGTGGATAATGTCCTAGTTAGAACAGCTGGGACCGATTCATCATTGGATGGGTGTAGCCCAAAACTGTGTATTCTATAGCCCTCCATGCCATTTCACAGAAACTGTTGTCAGTAGAGGCCTGCGAGGGGCCCCCCCCCCCCCCATGCTCCTGTCCTCATGCCCTTTTGTGGAAATTCCCTGACTGAGCACCCTCACACCCTTTTATGGAATTCCCCACTCTGAGGGAAGGACTGAACATCCTTTTATGGAATTCCCCACTCTGGGGGAGGAGCTAAGCATTGCTGCCAGAGCTGGAGAATATATAAACCTGGAGTTTCAGAACCTTCTCTCTCTCTCTCTCCACTCGTGGGACCCAGAGGAGGACTGCAGTTCAGCCACCACCCTCGGCTGGACTACAATCACCATTTTTAGCTGGACTGCAGCAGCTCTCCCACCAGCAGGTTTTTTTCCCCTCTCCCTTTGCTTTGGACTCAAGGGGGGCCCAGGGAGCACTGTTGTGTTTGTGCCCTGGGGTGCCAGGTTGTACATTTGGGTTTTGTGGGTTGATACCAATTGCTTGTCTGTGTAGTTGTGCTTATTGTATTATTTTATTAAATTGTTATTCTGACTTACAATCTCTCTTTTGAGTTAAGTTCATTTTCCCCTGCTGGTTAACTTTTAAACCAGCACATTTTTGGCGCCCATCGTGGGGCAGAGAGAGAGAAGTCAGAATCACAATTTCATTTTAAGCATTTGTCTGTTTGAATACAGAAACTCCCTGATCACCATGTTGTTTCATGCATTCACATGGATGTTGTATTTGAGCATGTTCATATTTCCACAGATGGGGAATTATCTACCTGTTTTGATGCTCTTTTTAAAACCAGGGAGAGGGATCCAAATTGCTTTATTAGTATACTATATTTATGTTATCATAACATCAGAAGCAATGAGTTTCATTGTAAATGTGTATTCAGTCCTGTTTGCCTGTCCTGGTTTGGGTTGTTACCTCTGGAGTCTCATTAAAAATCGCACCCAGCCCTTTGGGGAAACAGGGGGGAATGGTTGTTTCCAGCCTCTCACCTCCTTCTTCCCCTTCAGACCTGCTACAACAGTTTTTGAAAATATTGAGTTCCCTTTTGATGTTAAGGATAGTATAATGTTATTGTTAGTGTTGCTTTGTCTGCTCTGTACTGTGTACACCATGTTTAGGGTCAGAACAGGGCCTTCTAGGGAGGTTGTTTGGACGCCTGCCCTGGGAGCAGATAATGCTGAGTGGCACGGGAAGTGGGAGGACATCGGCCAGTATTTGGAGAAGTTTTCTCCTCCAATGATCTGGAAATTCACCCCTGAACAACTGCAGGATCCAGTTAGCATGATAAGACTGGTGAAGGGGAAATGCTCTGGCAGCTCCAGAGATGGCCAGCTCACAGCAACCTGCTGGGCCCTGGCCACTGCCTACCGGACACTACTTGACATGGTACAGCACTGTCAGGGGGAGGAGAGAAGGAGCAAATCCACAGGCACCACGTCCACCCAAACCACAGCTGAGTCAGAGGGAGAAAGAAATGAATCAACTGGCACCGTGTCCACACAAACCATCGAGGAGCCAGAAGAACAACCAAAACCAATAGCAGTCGCCCCTGTCCAGAAAAGGAAATCAAAGACTAAATCAGTCCGTATAGCAAATGATGATGAAGAGGCAGGACCTTCACATCCACCGGAGGAGACAGAGCCAGAAATAATCACTCGGTCCCTATCCCTGGGTGAGCTACGTGAGCTCCGGAGAGAGTTCACACGACAGGCAAATGAGTCCATTCTGACCTGGCTGCTCCGAATCTGGGATGCCGCAGCTAACGATACAATTCTAGATGGGAGTGAAGCCAGACAGCTGGGATCCCTGTCTCGAGACGTAGTCATTGATCAAGGGATTGGAAGGAGGCAGGAAACTCTCAGCCTCTGGCGGCGATTGTTGTCCAGCGTGAGGGAGAGATACCTTTGTAAGGAGGACCTCCACGTACAGCAAGGACAGTGGAACACGATGGAACAAGGTATCCGGTGCTTAAGGGAATTAGCTGTACTGGAAATAATCTTTTCAGAGGATGAAAGATTCCCTAAAAGTCCAGATGGTGTACAGTGCACATCCCAGATGTGGTTGAAGTTTGCACGACTTGGGCCAGAAATGTATTCCCGTTACCTAGCAACGCTGCAATGGAGGGAGGGAGAGGACAAGGTGGGTGCGTTGGTCAGTAAACTCAGGATTTATGAAGACACTGTCACCGCCCCATTACGAGCCCACGTCTCTTCTGTGGAAACCAAACTGGCTGAACATGTCCGAAGCCTGGAAGAGAAGATTGAAGAGGGACACCAGAAACTAAGAGAAGAAATTAAGGAAGGGATCTTCCATATTGCACCAGGACAAACAAGAGTCTCTGCTATTAGGAGCCAGCGTCCCCCAGCTAAGGAGAGAGAGCACACTCCACGTGGCAATCTATGGTTTTACCTCCGTGAGCATGGAGAAGATATGAGGAAGTGGGATGGGAAACCCACCTCTTCCTTAGCAGCCCGGGTACGTGAACTGAAAAGAGGGACAAGTGCCACAAGGAACTCTTCAAGGGTAAATGCTGCTCCAGTCTCTCGTGGGCAAGACTCCAGACGGTACAGGAATGATGATACGTCCGATCCTCTTGAAGGGACCTCCAGGTCATATTTACAAGAAGAGCACAATGAGTACCATGACCAGGACTAGGGGTGCCCTGCCTCTAGCCAGGTAGAGGAGAGGGACAATCGAGTCTATTGGACAGTGTGGATTCGGTGGCCTGGCACATCAGAGCCACAAAGATATAAGGCCTTAGTGGACACTGGCGCACAATGTACTTTAATACCGTCAAGACATGTAGGGGCAGAATCCATCTCCATTTCTGGGGTAACAGGGGGATCCCAACAGCTGACTGTATTGGAAGCTGAAGTGAGCCTGACTGGGAAGGAATGGCACAGACACCCCATCGTGACTGGCCCAGAGGCCCCGTGCATCCTTGGCATAGATTACCTGAGGAGTGGGTATTTCAAAGACCCAAAAGGACTTCGTTGGGCTTTTGGCATAGCTACTGTGGAGACAGAGGAAATTAAACAGTTGAACACCTTGCCTGGTCTCTCAGAGGACCCCTCTGCTGTGGGACTGCTGAAGGTTGAAGAACAATTGGTACCGATAGCCACAGCAACAGTGCACCGTCGGCAATACCGCACCGACCGAGACTCTGTGACCCCTATACATAAGATGATCCGTGACCTGGAGACCCAGGGGGTGGTCAGCAAGACTCGCTCACCCTTTAATAGCCCTATATGGCCAGTGCGTAAGTCCAGCGGAGAGTGGAGGCTGACGGTGGATTACCGTGGACTCAATGAAGTCACACCACCCCTGAGTGCTGCTGTGCCGGACATGCTGGAGCTCCAGTACGAGCTGGAGTCCAAGGCAGCCAAGTGGTACGCCACCATTGACATTGCAAATGCCTTTTTCTCCATTCCTTTGGCAGCGGAGTGCAGGCCACAATTTGCTTTCACTTGGAGAGGTGTGCAGTACACCTGGAATCGACTGCCTCAGGGGTGGAAACACAGTCCCAGCATTTGCCATGGACTGATCCAGACTGCACTGGAAAAGGGTGAGGCTCCAGAACATCTACAGTACATTGACGACATCATTGTTTGGGGGAACACAGCAGGGGAAGTCTTCGAGAAAGGAGAGAAGATAATTCAGGTTCTCTTAAGAGCTGGTTTTGCCATTAAACGGAGTAAGGTCAAGGGACCTGCTCAGGAAATTCAGTTCCTAGGAGTGAAGTGGCAAGATGGACGCCGCCTAATTCCAATGGAGGTGATTAACAAAATAGCAGCCATGTCCCCACCAACCAGTAAGAAGGAAACACAGGCTTTCCTAGGCGCCGTGGGTTTTTGGAGGATGCATATCCCCGAGTACAGCCAGATTGTAAGCCCTCTCTACCTTGTGACACGGAAGAAAAATGATTTCCAGTGGGGCCCGGAACAACAACAAGCCTTTGAACAAATTAAACAGGAGATTGCCCATGCGGTAGCCCTTGGGCCAGTAAGGACAGGACAGGACGTGAAGAACGTGCTCTACACTGCAGCCGGGAAGAATGGCCTTTCTTGGAGCCTCTGGCAGAAGGTGCCTGGGGAGACCCGAGGACGACCACTGGGATTCTGGAGTCGGGGATACAAAGGATCTGAAGCCAGCTATACACCAACTGAGAAAGAGATCCTGGCTGCTTATGAAGGAGTTCGAGCTGCCTCAGAAGTGATCGGCACCGAAGCGCAGCTCCTCCTGGCACCCCGACTACCAGTGCTGGGTTGGATGTTCAAGGCAAGAGTTCCTTCTACACATCACGCCACTGATGCCACATGGAGTAAGTGGATCGCTCTGATCACACAGCGAACCCGGATAGGGAATCCTAATCGCCCTGGGATCCTGGAAATTATCACCAATTGGCCCGAAGGTGAGAGTTTTGGACTATCCTCTGAAGAAGAAGAGGAGCAGGTGACACGGGCTGAGGAGGCCCCACCATATGACAAACTACCAGCAGATGAAAGGCGATATGCACTCTTCACGGATGGCTCCTGTCGCATTGTAGGGACAAACCGAAAATGGAAGGCAGCTGTATGGAGTCCCACACGGCGAGTTGCAGAAGCGACTGAAGGACAAGGTGGGTCAAGTCAGTTTGCAGAGCTTAAAGCCGTTCAGTTGGCTTTGGATATAGCTGAACGAGAGAAATGGCCAAGACTCTATCTGTACACTGACTCATGGATGGTGGCCAATGCTCTGTGGGGATGGCTGGAGCGATGGAAAAAGGCCAACTGGCAGCGCCAAGGGAAACCCATCTGGGCGGCAGAGATGTGGCAGGACATCGCTGGCCGGGTAGAGAAGCTGAGTGTGAAAGTTGGTCATGTAGATGCTCATGTATGCAAGAATCGGGCTAATGAGGAGCATCGTAACAACGAGCAGGCGGACCGAGCTGCCAGGATTAAAGTCTCTCAGGTAGATCTGGATTGGCAGCACAAGGGAGAATTATTTCTGGCTCGATGGGCCCATGACGCCTCCGGTCACCAGGGGAGAGATGCAACATACAAATGGGCTCGTGACCGAGGGGTGGACTTAACCAAGGACATTGTCTCACAGGTCATCCATGACTGTGAGACATGTGCTGCCATCAAGCAGGCCAAGCGGGTGAAGCCTCTATGGTATGGTGGACGGTGGTCGAAGTACAGGTATGGGGAAGCCTGGCAAGTTGACTACATCACGCTCCCCAGAACCCGCCAAGGCAAGTGCTTCGTACTGACCATGGTAGAAGGAAGTACTGGATGGTTGGAGACATATCCCGTGCCTCATGCCACTGCCCGGAATACCATCCTGGGCCTCGAAAAACAAGTCCTGTGGCGACACGGCACCCCGGAGAGAATTGAGTCTGATAATGGGACCCATTTCAAGAATGGCCTCGTAGACACCTGGGCCAAAGAGCACGGCATTGAGTGGGTGTATCATATCCCCTACCATGCACCAGCGGCTGGAAAAGTTGAGCGGTGCAACGGACTGCTGAAAACCACCCTGAAGGCACTGTGTGGGAAGACTTTCAAACACTGGGAGCTGCATTTAGCAAAGGCCACCTGGTTGGTCAACACCCGAGGCTCCATCAATCGAGCTGGCCCTGCCCAATCAGAACCTTTGCATACTGTAGATGGAGATAAAGTCCCCGTGGTGCATATGAGAGGAATGTTAGGGAAGACTGTTTGGATTAGTCCCACCTCAAGCAAAGGCAAACCCATCCGAGGGATTGTTTTTGCTCAAGGACCTGGTTCCACCTGGTGGGTAATGCAAAAAGATGGGGAGACACGTTGTGTACCACAAGGGGACCTAATTTTGAGTGAGAATGGTCTGTAATGTTTCATTGTATATATGTATATATATAAGTGTATATAGTTTTAAGGAGACATAGTTTCTAAGGGGGTTAATTTGGGCATGACATGGATGGCATAGAATAAGGGGTGGATAATGTCCTAGTTAGAACAGCTGGGACCGATTCATCATTGGATGGGTGTAGCCCAAAACTGTGTATTCTATAGCCCTCCATGCCATTTCACAGAAACTGTTGTCAGTAGAGGCCTGCGAGGGGCCCCCCCCCCCCCCATGCTCCTGTCCTCATGCCCTTTTGTGGAAATTCCCTGACTGAGCACCCTCACACCCTTTTATGGAATTCCCCACTCTGAGGGAAGGACTGAACATCCTTTTATGGAATTCCCCACTCTGGGGGAGGAGCTAAGCATTGCTGCCAGAGCTGGAGAATATATAAACCTGGAGTTTCAGAACCTTCTCTCTCTCTCTCTCCACTCGTGGGACCCAGAGGAGGACTGCAGTTCAGCCACCACCCTCGGCTGGACTACAATCACCATTTTTAGCTGGACTGCAGCAGCTCTCCCACCAGCAGGTTTTTTTCCCCTCTCCCTTTGCTTTGGACTCAAGGGGGGCCCAGGGAGCACTGTTGTGTTTGTGCCCTGGGGTGCCAGGTTGTACATTTGGGTTTTGTGGGTTGATACCAATTGCTTGTCTGTGTAGTTGTGCTTATTGTATTATTTTATTAAATTGTTATTCTGACTTACAATCTCTCTTTTGAGTTAAGTTCATTTTCCCCTGCTGGTTAACTTTTAAACCAGCACATTTTTGGCGCCCATCGTGGGGCAGAGAGAGAGAAGTCAGAATCACAATTTCATTTTAAGCATTTGTCTGTTTGAATACAGAAACTCCCTGATCACCATGTTGTTTCATGCATTCACATGGATGTTGTATTTGAGCATGTTCATATTTCCACAGATGGGGAATTATCTACCTGTTTTGATGCTCTTTTTAAAACCAGGGAGAGGGATCCAAATTGCTTTATTAGTATACTATATTTATGTTATCATAACATCAGAAGCAATGAGTTTCATTGTAAATGTGTATTCAGTCCTGTT
>NW_020885663.1:0-1236 GCF_003945725.1 Corapipo altera
AAAATGAAGCTTCAAATTCATGGGAAAATGAAGCTTCAAATTCCTGAGGAAAAAATGAAGCTTCACATCTGTGGGGAAAAAAATGAAGCTTCAAATTCGTGGGGAAAATGAAGCATCAAATTCGTGGGGGAAAAATGAAGCTTCGAATTCCTGGGGAAAAATTAAGATTCGAATTCCTGGGGAAAAACGAAGCTTCAAATTGATGGGGAAAAAAATGAAGCTTCAAATTCCTGGGGGAAAAAATTAAACTTCGAATTCCTGGGAGAAACCCCTGGGGAGGTGCTGGACTCCAGGGTTTCTGGTCGCCTTTAAATCATATTTCCATTAAAAAACCCCGAGGCCTGAGGAATATTTTCCTTCGAGCTTTAGGGCCCAATTAAGAACAAATTTAAGCTTTCGGTGCCCGCGGTTTTTCTCTCTCTCCGGGGTTATAACCAGAGAAATTCCTCCCGACCTTCCGCCGGGAATGCCATCCCTGGAATTCTCCCTTTATCTCCCTTGATCCTGGGGGCTCCCCAAGAAGGAAACCTTTTATTAAGAGGCCTGTTTGCCTTTGCAGACTAAATAAACTCCTTTTCCCCGGGCCCTGAGCGCTGTCCCTGCGTCGGTGCCATCCAAAAAACACAAGAGAGCCCCGAAAGAATTCCAATTAAAAACAAGCCATTCCAGGCTCCTTGTCAGCTCCTTCGGCCCCGATTGTTATAAAGAATTTATTTCATTACTCTAAAGTGCTGTTGACTTAGTGTTGGTTTCAGCACTTGAATTCTTGGACAGCCTGAATAAAAAGCCCCTTTTCCAAGATAAATATATTATGCAAAGCGTTGACCTTCGTTCTTTCTCCCCCCGGCTCCAACTGCTTCCTCCTTTGGGATGGAGAGGAGCTTTGTTTTGGTTTGCCCTCATGAAAGCCCTGCAAAGGAGGAAAATGAAATAGAAAATCGAAATGGAAAAGCTGGAGCCCCCCCCCTTTCGGTCGGAGGCAGAGAGAGGGTGGAAGCTTCAAATTTGGGAGGGAAAAATTTAAGGTTCAAATTCGTGGGGGGAAAAAAATGAAGCTTCGAATTCACGGGGGAAAATGAAACTTCAGATTCTTGGGGAAAAAATGAAGCTTCAAATTCGTGGGGAAAAAATGAAGCTTCAAATTCGTGGGGAAAAATGAAGCTTCAATTTCATGGGGAAAAAAATGAAGCTTCAAATTTGTGGGGGAAAAATGAAGCTTCAAATTCATGGGGGAAA
>NW_020885663.1:1246-6269 GCF_003945725.1 Corapipo altera
CTTCAAATTTGTGGGGGAAAAATGAAGCTTCAAATTCATGGGGGAAAAAATGAAGCTTCAATTTCATGAGGAAAAATCAAGCTTTGAATTTGTGGGGGAAAAATGAAGCTTCAAATTTGTGGGGGAAAATTAAGCCTCAAATTCCTGAGGAAAAATGAAGCTTCAAATTTGTGGGAAAAAAACAAAGCTTCAAATTCATGGGGGGAAAATAAAACTTCGAATTCATGGGGAAAAAAATTAAACCTCGAATTCCTGGGGGAAAATGAAGTTTTAATTCCATGGGGGAAAAATTAAGGTTCAAATTTGTGGGGGAAAAAAATGAAGTTTCGAATTCACGGGGGAAAATTAAACTTCAAATTCATGGGGAAAAAAAAATGAAGCTTCAAATTTGTGGGGGAAAAATGAAGCTTCGAATTCATGGGGGAAAAATGAAACTTTGAATTCATGGGGAAAAAATGAAATTTCAAATTTGAGGGGGGAAAAATGAAGCTTCAAATTCATGGGGGAAAAAATTAAGCCTCAAATTCCTGGGGGAAAATGAAGCTTCAATTCCTCGGGGGAAAAATGAAGCTTCGAATTTGTGGGAAAAAAATGAAGCTTCAAATTCCTGAGGGGGAAAATGAAACCTCAAATTCGTGGGGAAAAATGAAGCTCCAATTTCATGGGGAAAAAAATGAAGCTTCAAATTTCTGGGGAAAAAATGAAGCTTCAAATCTGTGGGGGAAAAATGAAGCTTCAAATTCATGGGGGAAAAATGAAGCTTCGAATTCATGGGGGAAAAAATTAAGCCTCGAATTCCTGGGGGAAAAATGAAGCTTCGAATTCATGGGAAAAAATGAAGCTTCGAATTTGGGGGGGAAAATAAAGCTTCAAATTCATGGGGGAAAAACGAAGCTTTGAATTCATGGGAAAAAATGAAGCTTCGAATTCACGGGGAAAAAAATTAAGCCTCGGGGCTTTTAAATCCCTCCAGGGATGGGGCTCCAGCCTCTTCCAAAACCTTTTTCCAACACTTTGGGCAAAGAATTTTTTCCTTAATATCCAACCCAAACCTCCCCTGGAACATTCGAGGCCATTTCTCCTCATCCTAAACGACAACTTCTCCAGAGATGAGATATTCCTCACAGCAGAGAATATGACGGATTTTTCCTTAGGAAACGTTCCCATTTCCCGATCCAAACCACGGCCTGGTCCTGAGTGATTTCCCATTTCTTTCCTCACAGGAATCCCGGTCCCAAAAACTCCCAAACATTCCGGTGTCAGCTCCTGTCATCACACCCAGAGCGTTTCAGCTCCGAGAGCTTCAGTTTCTCCCGACAAGCCTCGGGTTGAGGAACCTCCAAACCTGATATTCCTGTGGGATGAAAGAAGATGGCAAGGAAAAGAAGGAAAAAATTAGGAATGCTTCTCATCGTGGCCTGTTTTACTGGAGGAGCCGAAGCCCTGGAATGTCTCAGCTCCCAAAAAGGACCACTTTTGACCTGAGGTGGAGCAGCTGAGGGATGTGAGGAGCTCCAGGACTGGATCGTGGCCCTTTGGAGTCACATCTTCCCTCCCACTTGTCCTCACACCCCCTGATCCTCGGTGACTCAGCGCTTCCACCTACCCACCCATCCCAGCAAATGGCTCCTTCTCGCCCCTCTTGGCTCTTTCCAAACCCATTTTCCCTGTTTCCCAGAAAACAGAGAGCGTTCTCCAGTTGTTGGGGTTTTTTTTGTCCCTCCCCATCAGTCAAACCCAGCTCCTGGAAGAACCTCAGCACAGCTCCAGCTCCTGGAACATCAGCACAGCTCCAGCTCCCAACTTTAAGGAAGGAACAGGCACAGGGAGGGAAGAGGACGATTGGATCCAACAGAGGAACCGTGTCCAGTTAAAATCACGCTAAAAATAAGTGTGGGAAGGATGAACATGAATCAGATTTTGGCCTGGAAAGCAGCTCACACCTATTTTTACTTAAGGACAGAGAGGCTTTGGAGAACTGGGAGCGGCCACCAGGATTTTAGTTTCTGCCTTCTCAAAAGAAAGACCCTCAAATTAATTCTGGCAAATGAATTTAGCCCAAAGAAGAGGAGAGAAGTTTGTATTGAATCACTGAAACAGCCTTCTGGAAAACTTGATTTGTGTGTGGAGGATTCTCACCCTAAAACACCACCCATTAAATGCTCCTTTGTTTGGTTCCTCTCAAATAAAGCCAGAGATAAAAGCTCTGACAGGGATTTTTTAGGGAATATTTTTCAAGGAGAGGGTTGGTCTCATCCCAGCTTGGAGGATCTTCCACCCCTTTGGGCTCCTCCCCTGCTTTGTGCTGCTCTCTCAGGTTCTGGGCAGCTCCTGTGGGGAACAACCTCTTCAGGTAGGGGGTGGAGAGAGGGAAACATGGGGCAGAGAGGCCTCCAAGGGAGATTTTGGGTCAAACCAGCAAATAAGTTGGATCTAAAAAAGCAGGAAAATCAGGAGACTGAGTAGAAGGACCCATTTCCCCCTCCATGGGCAGCACCAATGACCTCTGGGGGGATGATCCCAGAAATGCTGAGCTGGAAGGGACCCCCAAGGCCCATCCAGCCCAACCCTCAGCCCTGCACAGGCCCAGCCCCAAGAGTCCCCCCCTGTGCCCCAGAGGATCAGCCAAACCCTCCTGGAGCTCTGGCAGCCTTGGGGCTGTGCCCACTGCCCTGGGGAGCCTGGGCAGTGCCCAAGCAGCCTCTGGGGGAAGAACCTTTGCCTGAGATCCAACCTGGGCCTGCCCTGGCACAGCTCCAGCCATTCCCTGGGTGCTGTCCCTGGTCCCCCCAGAGCAGAGCTCAGTCCCTGCCCCTCCTCTGCCCCTGCCCAGGCACTTGAACTGCAGTGAGGTCTCCCCTCAGTCTCCTCTTTGTTGGTGTCTCCAAAATTTGGCAGATCTTTGGTGTCAGCCCCAAACCATTCCAGGTTGAATCTGAATTAACAGATCGGGACCAGCCCTGGGAGAAGGATTTGGGGGTGTTGGTGGGGGAGAGGCTGGAGATGCCCCAGCCCAGACTCCCCCATGCCCTGGGCTGATCCCCCAGTGTGGGCAGCAGGGCAGGGGGGGATTCTGCCCCTCTGCCCCTGTCTCAGCTGAGACCCCCCTGCAGAGCTGCTCCAGCCCTGGGAACAACAGCACAAGGACGTGGAGCTGCTGGAGAGAGTCCAGAGGAGGCCCTGGAGCTGCTGCCAGGGCTGGAGCCCCTCTGCTCTGGAGCCAGGCTGGGAGAGCTGGGGGGGTTCCCCTGGAGAAGAGAAGGCTCCAGGGAGAGCTGAGAGCCCCTGGCAGGGCCTGAAGGGGCTCCAGGAGAGCTGGAGAGGGACTGGGGACAAGGGAGGGAGGGACAGCACACAGGGAATGGCTTCACATGGACAGAGGGCAGGGATGGATGGGATATTGGGCAGGAATTCCTGTCTGGGAGGGTAGGGAGGCCCTGGCCCAAGTTGGGCAGGGCCCTGGATCCCTGGAATTGTCCAAGGCCAGGCTGGAGCAACCTGGGATGATCTTTAAGGTCCTTCCAACCCACCCCATCCCACAATTCCACGATTCCATGAAACCAACCCTGCAGCAGGTCCCCCATCGCTCCGCGTCGGAACACGTTCTGTTCCCCGGGAAGCCTTGAAATGTTTTCTCATCTTTCCATTACAAATCGAATGCTTCTAATCCTGGATTGAACCTCCTTGGACCACGCTGGGAAATTCCATCCTGAGAGTGGTTTAACATTCCGTGGGTGAGCGCTGCTTTGACACATCCAGGGCTCGTTTCTGCCCGGGCAATTATTCCTTCCCCTCCCAATCCTGAGGCACTTCCTGAGCAGGAGCACATCTCCCAAGCTCCCAGGCTGTTCCCAAAGCTCTTTGCCGCCGTGTTCATTCCAAGACAGTTTTTTTGGGGGAGTGACATGCAGGGCTGATGAAGATATTCCAAACTGATCAACAGTTTTTAGGTGCTTTCACTTACAAATTCCCAGTTCCCTGCAATTTTTAAGCTTCATCTCAGACATTTACGAAAACTTGGGGCCTTTTCTACGGTCTGGCTCCCAAAATGACGATATCTAAACCACTGGAAGCTTTTGAACACATTGACTGAGACTGAAACAAGATGGCCAACCAGAAGAAACCTTAAAGAAAAAAGTCTAATTTTAGCACATGGGGTTTATTTTTTTGCAGGTCTCTCGTTCTTAAGGAGCCCTGTGCCTGCTGGAATTGTCATTACAGGGATGGGATATAAAACCAAAACTGTATCCACTTGTCCTTTCACTCTTGTGGCCTTTGGATTTCAGTCTCCTGGCCCTTGGATTTCAGTCTCCTGGCCCTTGGATTTCCTCAGGAGAGCACCAAACAATCAGGAGCGGGATTTTTCCAACCCTGAGCCCTCGGCTGTTTTCACACCTTTGCTCCACTAAATCCTTTTCAATTTCCAGAGGAATTCACCCTAAACAGCAGCAGAGAAGGGAAAATCAGCTCGTTGTTCCCAGCCCTGCAGGAATCACCCCGTGGATATATCCGAGGAGATTTGTCTCCACAAAGGCGGGGATGGGGCAGTTCTGCTTCCAGGGATGAAACGAAGCAGAGAAGAACAACTTATGGAGTTTTTATTCCTGTTTCTCCTCACGCTTCCCAGCTGGATCTGCCCCTGCACCACGGCAGAGATGTCTGCTTTAGGATTTACACTTAAAGCCACCGGAGGAGACGCTGGAGGGAATCCCAGGTCCATTGGTTGGCTCGGCCAAAGGGACCAAAGGGCTGGAATGACATCAACATCCTGCTGTGGGAGTTGTATCCATGGCTTTTGTGGTTCCCACTAAGTCTTTAGGGTCTGAGGTTCCCTGGGAGCAGGGATGGAAAAGCCCTGGCTCGGTTGGGTCAGCCGGTGACCCGCAGGATTTTCCGGACTCTGAGGCCCTGGGGGTTTTGTCTTGTCCACTTGGAAAGAGCTCAAGTCAAGGAAGGGCTTCCACCCTTCCACCACTGCCACAGGAGTTCATTCCACAGCCCATTCCACAGCCCATTCCCACAG
>NW_020885663.1:6279-7667 GCF_003945725.1 Corapipo altera
TTCTTTCCCTTCCTTCCACCTTGTGTCCCTCCTGGAAATCCCTCTGCTCCCTCCTCCCGTGGGATGCACATCCCTCCTTATCCATGACCTTGGATAACGGATCCAGGCAGAGATGTGGAGGGATTCCCTTCCCTACAAGATGCCTTGGGAGGGTTGCCCAAGGTCACTGCAATCACTGCTTCCAAGGAAGGCTCTTTGGGATCGCTGTTCCCAAAAAACCAAACCCCAGGACCACAGTCCTGTTGCCCCTGCGTCCAGAAAATTCCTATGGCCAGACAGGGAATAAAACCCTGGAGAGGGAGGGAACCATAGGCTGGATCATCCCCACGGTGCTGACCCTGTGTCAGCTTTGAGGGGCTTGAATTTATCCTGGAATCACAACATGGTTTGGGTTGGAAGGGGTTTTAAAGACCATTTATTTCCAGGGACACCTTGACTATCCCAGGTTGCTCCAAGTCCCTGAGCTTGGACACTTCCAGGGGTGGGACATCAACAACTTCTCTGGGCGATTTAAATTTAAGTTTTAACCCTCCAACACGTTCAACCTGCTTTTCCACCCGTTTCCCTGGGGTACAAAATGATGGTGGTCACTGCCTCGACCCCTTTTCCCACTAAACCTCTGGAGGAATGGGATGTGTTGGGTCGAAGAAACATCTCAAATCAAAGACAACTCCAACATGACATGGTCATGATCTCACATCCAAACCCCCTGGAAAAAGAAAAAAAAAAGCCAGGGCTTTTCCATGTCTCCCAGGAGAGCAAAACTTCTCCTGGGAGAGGAGGAATGCGCCGAAAAACGTTCCCAGTGGAACTATTCGGGGTCGTCGGAGACCTGTGGACACCCCTGTTCGAAAGCATTTCCTCCCGAGCCGAGCCACCAAATTCCTTTGGCGTCTCGAAGAGCTTCGTATGCAAAAACCGCTCTCCAAGAAAGGGCTCGGGACGGGACGCGGAGCCGGGACTTCCAGGGAGAGCGGAGTGACCCGAAGGGGATGTTTGCTCTGCAAACAAACAAACAAACCAAAAAAAAAGCCGCTTCCCGCAGCTTTGGGATGAGGCTGCGGCATCCTGGGGTGCCGAGGGGGCTCCGCGGAGCCCTGGCCTGGGGTGGGCATGTGAGAGGGGATGGGGGGGGGGGGCAGCAAGAAAAACAGAGGAGGAAACTCTAAACAATGCTTAAAACAACAGAGCCGGCCCCTCTCGGCCGCCCCAGGCAGGGGATCTGCGGGGAGCGGGATGAGAAGGATCCTGCCGGGAGAAGGCGGCGGTGACACCGGTTAGCGGGGAGCAGGAACTTCAGGAATGGGCAAAAAAGCTGCGAGCGAGGCAGCCGCCGAGAGGGGAATGTGCTGGAGAGGGAATGTGCTGGAGAGGGAATGTGCTGGAGA
>NW_020885663.1:7677-8032 GCF_003945725.1 Corapipo altera
GGAATGTGCTGGAGAGGGAATGTGCTGGAGAGGGAATGTGCTGGAGAAGGGAATGTGCTGCCCCGGCCAAGAGCGCTGCCAGCACTCGGGGGCTGCCTCCTGCACGGACCCCAGTTGTCTTTTTACATGGAATTTGTCTTTTTACACGGAATTTGCCTTTTTACATGGAATTTTCCCCCCCCCCGGCTCTGTGACCTGATGAATTCCCCACAGCTGGAGCACCTCTGGTGTTGCTCCAGCAGCACTTCTGGTGCTGTGTCCTACCTGTCCCACATTTTACCTTCTGGAGCCAGGGCTGGGAATATTTCATTCCCAGAGGCTGAGATGTGAGACCTGAATTTTCCCCCCTGGTTCT
>NW_020885663.1:8042-10744 GCF_003945725.1 Corapipo altera
CCCCCCCCCGGCTCTGTGACCTGATGAATTCCCCACAGCTGGAGGAATTTTCCCTCAAATCCTTGCCTTCCTCCCTTTCTTTGATTCCTTCTCCTTTACACTTCTTCCCATCTTTTTTTCCTCCCTGACCTCCACTTCTCAGGCATCACCTTTTGGTGCCCTCTCAGCTACTTCAGGCTCAGGAAAATCCCTCCCAGTGCCCCCTCCAAATGGATTTTCCTGGTGTTTTTCCTGGTGCTGCTCCAGGTGCTCAGTGTGTCCTACCTGTCCCACATTTTACCTTTTGGAGCCAGGGGTGGGAATGTTTTATTCCAGGGGGCTGGGATGTCAGACCTGAATTTTCCCCCCCTGGCTCTGTGACCTGATGAATTCCTCAAAGCTGGAGCACCTCCAGCACCCATCTGGATGCTCAGTGTGTCCTACCTGCACCACATTTTACCTTCTGGAGCCAGGGGTGGGAATGTTTTATTCCCAGGGGCTGGGATGTGAGACCTGAACCCTGGACACTGCATGGGAATAGTTTCCAGCCTGATTGCTGATCCTGAAGGACCAACTTTGCCTTCCTCTCTTACCAGGATCAAAGTCAACCTTCCTCTCCCTCTCTGCCTCCCAGAGCTCCCTTTTTCTCTGCTTCTTTTTTAGGTTTCCCCCTCAGGATGCACATTCCCCTCCCCTGGAGCTGCTGTGCCCACGGGATTTCCCTTGGATTTGCTGTCCTTGCTCACTCTGGTATCTTTTCCTCAGTTTTTTTCCCCCATCATTGAACTCCTGAGTTGACTCCTCAGCTGGAGGTGGCTGAGCTGGAGAAGGACGTCAGGGAGTCTGGGACACTGACCCTCAGCACCTCTGCCAGGAAAGTTTGGGCTGGAAAGACCTTCAAGCCCATCCAGGTTCTCTGGGCAACCTGGGGCCTCCCCACCCTCACAGCCAAGAATTCCTTCCCAATATCCCATTTAAATCTTCACTTTTCCACTATGAAGCCATTCCCTGTGTCCTGTCCCTCCATGCCTTGTCCCCAGTCCCTCTCCAGCTCTCCTGGAGCCCCTTTAGGCCCTGCCAGGGGCTCTCAGCTCTCCCTGGAGCCTTCTCTTCTCCAGGGGAACCCCCCCAGCTCTCCCAGCCTGGCTCCAGAGGGGAGGGGCTCCAGAATTATGGAATGATCTGGATTGGAAAGGATTTTAAAGGCCATTCATTTCCACCCCCTGCCATGGGCAGGGACACCTCCCACTCTCCCAGGTTGCTCCAAGCCTCATCCAACCTGGCCTTGGACACTTCCAGGGATGTGGTAGCCCCAGTTTCCCCATATTCCCACCTCAGGGGCTCTCACTTCTCCTCTAGGAGATGGTTATTCCATAGGGTAATAATATTCCTTATTTCCAGGAAGAGTTTCTTGATGCTCCACCTCAGTTTTCCAGCTCACTCCCGAGCCCTTTCCCTTTGTATTTATCCAACCCCTGTACTGGATCACATCTCCACAACGGGAACTCCCAGGATTCCCATTCTTTCGATTGTTGGAAAGTCTGGTACAACTTTTACTTTTCCCAGATCTTCTGCTCCCAACCCATTTTTGCAGGATTGGAAACAAAATTTCCTCACTGGAACCATCCCATTCCCAGCTTTCCATCCCTTGCCATGGGCCAGTTGGTTTCTTATCCAATTTCCCACTATTTCTCTACTTCCCATTTTTACTTTCTCGTTCCCTTTCCAGTATTTCTCCACCTCTCCTCTGCCAAGAGCTGTTTTTCCAGGTTGATTCCCAATTATTCAAACATATTTTCCTTGTTTTCTCTTTTCCTTCTTGTTTCTGTTTCCTTCTTTTCCTTGCTGATGGGATGCTGTAAAAAGGATGTGTCATATCCACCTGTGTCCCTCCTTTTCTCCTGGAACATTGGGAAAACCTCATTTTTATGCTGTTTATCCATGAATTCAGGCTCAGGCTGCCTTTATCTTTTCCCTCAAATCCTCGCCTTCCTCCCTTTCTTTGATTCCTTCTCCATTACACTTCTTCCCACCTTTTTCTTTTTCCTCCCTGACCCCCAATTTTCAGGCACCACCTTTTGGTGCCCCCTCAGCTACTTCAGGCTCAGCAAAATCCCTCCCAGTGCCCCCTCCAAATGGATTTTCCTGGTGTTTTTCCCACATCCATCCTCGTTACCCTCCCAGCACCACTTCACTTGCTGGATTTCCTCCCCTGCCAAACTCCTTTCTTCCAGTCAATTATTCCTTTATCCTGCAAACCTACTACGCTGGAATCCTGCCAGGGCTGCCTGATAGTTCTTTTATTTGATTATTTTCTGGACCATGACTTTTTAATTCCCCCCTTTCTCGCTCCTTTTCCTTTTTCCCTTCTCTCACCTTCTGTTTTTACAATGCTGGGATCACGTTCTCCTGCCTGGAAATCTTCCAGGGAGCAGAAATTAAACCACAAAGGTTCCACTGCCTGATTTTCCACCCCCCCTTTTTTTTTTTTCTTTTTTTTTTATCCCCAAAGAGATTCTCAGGGAGAGGTGAAGTCTGGTTGGTTTTCCCAAGGTTCTTCCCGATGTTTTCCATTCCATACGAGCCAAGAGTGGGCCTAAAAGTCCAAGGGTGTCCTGGCCTGGATCAGAAAGAGTGTGGGCAGCAGGAGCAGGGCAGGGATTGTCCCTCTGTGCTGCTGCTGGGGAGGGACATCCCAAATCCTGAGGTTAATTTTGGGCCCC
>NW_020885664.1:0-6036 GCF_003945725.1 Corapipo altera
GCAAGGGACAAGGTTGAAATGTCCCCACAGCGGGGGCAAAACGCTCTGGGTGATCTCTCAGCCTCCCTGTGCCTGAGGTTAACCAGGTTAACATGACCCTGCTGTTCCTGCTCCTCTCCTGGGAAGGCGTCAGATCGAGGTGGGATCGGGCTCATGGCACGAGGAGGAGCAGGAGATGATCTTCCCTGTGCTCTTATTCCACGCCCAGCATCCCAGGAAAGCTGGCAGAGAGACAAGGAGTTGAATTCCAGACCTCCTTGGACCCACAGCAACACCAACCATGTCAGGACATGGCTTCTTCCTGAGAGGGTTTTTTGGGAATTGGGCCACTGCCCACCCTGCCCTGACCTGCTGCTCTCTGGGACAGCACTGCCACTACTCCATGTGTCCCCCTCTGAGCAGATTTTAATGAATTTAAATGGAATTTATTGGGTGGGAAGAGCCCTCTTGTCATCCCTGGAAGCGTTCAAGGCCAGGTTGGAGCAACCTGGCCTGGTGGAAGGTGTGGGGGTGGAATGAGATGATCTTTAATGTCCCTTCAATCCAAACCTTCCATGATTTTTTTGACAGTTCTTTTTCTTTTAAGTGGCATTTAAGTCTGTGTGACCCCTACCAAAGCCTCTTTCCTCCTGGGGGGGCTCATACCTGGCAGGGATACATTTCCAAAGGGGATTTTGGCTTAAATCCAACAGATTGTAACTCAACTGTTTATCTACTGCACTGCTCCTGCAAGCAGAATGCATCTCCACAGGCAGAACAAATCGTCCAAAATAATACAACATTGCCATAAAAATGTTGTTATAACAAAAAAATCAAGTTTCTCTTAACAAAAAATGGTTTTTATAGAGAAAATCAGACCAGAAAAACAAACAAACAACAACAAAAATGAAACAAACAAACAAACAAACCGAAACAAAACCCCTCAAAAACCCCAAACAAGCAAAAAACCAAACCCAAACCCAAAAAATCGAAAAAAAAACCCCAAAAAACAAAACCAAGAAACAAACAAACAAAAACCCACAAAAGAACAAAAACAAAAATCAAAAAAACCCCCAAAAAACCAAAAACTAAAAACAAAACAAAAAAAAGAAAAAAAAAAAAAAAAAGGAAAAAAAAGAAAAAAAAAGGAAAAAAAAAAAAAAAAGAAAAAAAGAAAAAAAAAAGAAAAAATAAAAGAAAACACCCCATCACCAAAACCCAAACCCCCATATTTAAAAAAGTGAAATATTCCTTGGTTTAAGCCCTGGAGAGATCACCTGGGCCAATCTCACCCTTCAAAGCAGCACCAGCTCCAGAAGGTCACCCCAAGCAGCTGAGTTTGGAATATCTGGATGGAGATTCCACAACCTCTCTGGGCAACTCCTGCTCAACAACCATCCCAGTGGAATTTATTTTTCCCTGTGTCCAACCTGAATTTTGCAAATTTAAGCATTTCAAAGGCATTCATTGCCTTGTGTTCGTAGGGAATCACCCGAGGGGGAGTTTTTGTCCTTGGCAGGTGGTTCCTGCATTTGGGTTTGGTGGAACAACAGTGAAATATCCCAGTGGACACCCCATTCCTGCCTCGTGGATCCCTGTGAGAAGAAGACTGAATTTTTTATGGAAATCTTTCCAAGAGTTCTGGAGAAAACCCTCAATCTTTAAGTGGTTTTGCATGTTTATGCTTGGAGAGGAATCTGTTGGTCACCCCAGACAATGAAATCATAACGTTCCAGGAGCCATCTGATAAATGCTGGTAATGACACCACATCCTACAGAGGGAACTCCACCCACTCCTTCCTTCAGCACAAACACCACAGAATATTCCTTTTTGGGTTTTTTTTTGACTTTGAAAGGAACAAATCCCAGGCCTTGAGATTATTGCAGGCAGGGACGTGTTATTAATTCCCTCAAAAGCCAATTAAGCGTGGCCTCGATATCCCGGAGGATTTTCCCCTTGTGGATATCAGAGGGAACCTCTCCCTGTCTCCAAGCTCTGGGTGGTTGGATTTGCCTCCTTTTGCCTTCCTGCACACCAGTTATGGCCCCTTGGAGCTTTCAGCCCATAAATGATGGATAAACCCCAGGAATAGAACCCCACCCAGCCCAAATTCTTTGTCGGACACGCTGAACTCACCAGGGGACGGGTTGGCTTTTCTTATTTCTTCATCACTGAAAGGGAAGAGAAAAATCTCCTTTTTAGGTTTGGAAGAATGCCAGGAATGGTTTGGGTTGGAAGGGGCCTTAAGGATCACCCAGTTTCACCCCCTGCCATGGGCAGGGACACCTTCCACTCTCCCAGGTTGCTCCAGCCTGGCCCTGGACACTTCCAGGGATACAGAGGCAGCCACAGCTTCTCTGGGCAACCTGTGCCAGGACATTCCCACCCTCCCAGGGAAGGATTTCCTTCTAACATCTAATCTAAATCTCTCCTCTTTTAGTTTAAAATCATTTCCCCTTATCCTATCAACACCTACCCACTTAAAAAATCACTGAAGAAGAGCCTCTGAGCCTGAAAAGTCATTTTTTCCCCCCAAAACACTAGTAGTTGATATAATAAAAAATACTACACTGTGCCTCATTTATTTATATTTTTTTTTATGTATATATATGCACCTCATTGGATAAAATTCCTTCCTATCAAGGTAAAAGAAGCAATTATCCATAAAATATAAATTTTTCTACATGTTGGAGGCAGGTGAGATGGATTCACCCTCTGGATCATCTCTTCCTCTCTCTTATGATCATAAAAGGAGAGAAGAGAGAATCCCAGAATGGTTTGGGTTAGAAAGGACCTTAAAGATCATCTAATTAAATCCCCCCTTTTGTGGAGCTCTGAAATATTCCTGTGTGGATCATGGATATGACACTGGACCTGGGGGAAACAGGTACCAAACAAACCTGGAATCTGAGTCAGAAGGGATACACTTAAGTAAATTATATTTATATATAATATAGATATAATATATATATTTATATATATATATATATAAATATATACATATATATTATAATATATATGTGTATATATGTATACTATATATAAATGCAATATAAAAATATATTATATATAATTACATATATATGTGTATATATGAATACAATATATATGTATACATGTAATATATAAATATATTATATTTATAATACACATATATATTATATATGTAATTATATGTATACATTATGTATGTATATATGTAATATATACATGTATTATATATATACTATAAATGTATTTTATATATGTGTATATATGTATACAACATATATGTATATATGTAATATATAATATAATATCTAATACAAATATATTTTCTATATGTGCATATATGTATGTAATATATATATTTATATGTAATATATAGTTATATTACATATATATAATTGCATATATATATATGTCAATTCAGTTGCTGAATCTTTTAATTAAGCTGCAACATTTTGTTTCTTTGCTTACTTCAAACAAACCTAAAAATCCCCCAGACTGACTAAATGTGCCACAGATGGTGCTATAAATTTTACCTACTCTATAATAGATATTTTTATTAATTTAATGGATATAACGTGCAAAGAAAGGGTGGTGGGTTTAGGAACTGTTGTGTGTGGAAGTGTCTAATGACCACTGCATTTTGCTTTTTCTTCATTTAATTAAATTGATTAGTAACTTGATTAGGATTTTATGGAATCCCAGAATGGTCTGGGTTAGAAAGGACCTTAAAGATCATCTAATTAAATCCCCCCTTCCGTGGAACTCTGAAATATTCCTGTGTGGATCATGGATATGGCACCAGACCTGTGGGAAACCAGTACCAAACAAACCTGGAATCTGAGCCAGAAGGGAAACACTTAAGTAAATTATAAATTATATATATATATATATGTGTGTGTGTGTGTGTATATGCATACTATATACATGTAATATATGTAATATATACATATATTATATGCATATATATTATATATGTGTATATATGTATACAACGTATGTATATAGGTAATATATAAATTTATTATAGATAATATACATAATATACACATATATTATATATGTGCATATATGTATACAATATATATGTATATATGTAATATATACATATATTTTATATATATATATATATAATTACATACATATATATATAAATTCAAATGCTGAATCCTATAATTAGGCTGCAACATTTTGTTTCTTTGCTTACTTCAAACAAGCCTAAAAATCCCACAGATTGAATAAATGTCCCATTGAGGGTGCAATAAATTTTACACTCCTTTAATAATTATTGTTATTAATTAAATGGATATAATGTGCAAAGAAGGGGTGGTGGGTTGGGTGCTGTTGGGTGTGGAAGTGTCTAATGACCCAATGCATTTTGCTTTTCTTTCATTTAATTCAATTTATTTGTGACTTGATTATGATTTTATGGAACCCCAGAACGGTTTGGGTTGGAAGGGACCTTCAAGCCCATCCGGTGCCACCCCCTGCCATGGGCAGGGACACCTTCCACTATCCCTTATTGCTCCAAACCTTTTCCAACCCTTTTGCACCCTCTCATTGTCACCCATCCATCCCCTGGGATCCATCCAATTCCAATTCCTGCATCTGAATTATCACCGAGGGAAGGGAAAATTGCTTTTTCTTCCCTTTTTTTTACTTTTATTCCTCCGTTTTTATACAGCCATAAAATGCAGCTCTTCTGTCCAAATAAATACTCAAAACCCACAAACCCTATTCCCTGGCAGCATCCCAAACCCATTCCAGTCTATCCCAATCTTTTGGGAGACAAGTGCTGGCGTGTTTTCCTCCAGATACATCATCAAATTAATGGCCATCAGAGGCCTTTCTTCAAGCAAACCAGGAGGGAGTAAAAACTATAAACCCAGACGGGACATAAATATAATTCTGCCATAAAAAACAACCCCCCATTTGCTGTTAGTTACCAACTTTCAGCCTGGAAGTGACAAAAAAAAACAAACAAAAGGAATTTGTTGTGTACATCGAGGTCGGAGGAGCGGCAAGTTTTGAGAACACTCAAGGAGAGAGGCTCTTAAAATTGCCATAAATCTGTAGTTTCTGCCTGCTGATTGTAGCAGAGCTTTGGTTGACAGAGGAGAAAAAAAAAAGTGTATTAAAATAAAAAAAGCACGCAAGGGAAATTCAAAAAGTAAATAAATTGGAGTTATTAACTGAAATATAGGGGGATTTAATTTGATTTTGGAAAATTCCTCATTTTTGTCGCAAGAAACCCTGGCCTTGAGTGGAGGGGAGGTGGATAAAAAAATAAAGAGGTAGAAAATGTTGGTGGAAAATCATTGTAAGAGGTGGAATAATAAATACGTGTGGTTCTGTTGGCATATATTGTTCTTTTACAGCACATTTAATGGTCCCAGAAGAGATGGAGGAGCTCCTGCTCTGCTGGAGCCCAAATCCTTGGTGTCAGGCACAGAAATCTCACCAGAAGCAGAGGTTTAGGAGCTGAGAGAAAGATGGGAGGGAAAAATAAACCCTGAATAAGGGATTAAGAAGCAGAAAGAGCAACAGGGCACCCAAAGGAGGTGCCCACCCGACAAACTTGAGCCAGAAAACAGCACATCCTTCATTTCAGTCCCAGGAAGGTTCCTCAAGGTTGGTTCTATCCAAGTCTAGAAGCTGATGGGAATAAAACTGAGTTTCTGACTCTTCCTGCTTGGTTTGTCTGGGCTTTATTTTCTCTTTTGTTATTTCTGGGGTTTGGTAACCAGGGAGAAGCAGGAGCAGGGGAAGGAGGGCACTTCCCACCCCTCCTCTGATTCCCACTGGGATTCATCAGTGCAAGACCATCAGAGCTTGGCTCTGGCTCCCAGTGGAGCAAATCCTGCTGTGCTGCCTGGGAAAATCTGGGATGGGAAGGAGAAGAACAAACACAGGGAAGAAGAGGGAGAACACAAAGAGGGTGAAAAGCTGCAGCCCCAGAAGAGATGGAGGAGGACCTGATCTGCTGGAGCCCAAATCCTTGGTGTCAGGCACAGAAATCTCACCAGAAGCAGAGGTTTAGGAGCTGAGAGAAAGATGGGAGGCAAAAA
>NW_020885664.1:6046-6349 GCF_003945725.1 Corapipo altera
AGCTTGGCTCTGGCTCCCAGTGGAGCAAATCCTGCTGTGCTGCCTGGAAAAATCTGGGATCAGAAGGAGGAACAACAAACACAGGGGAGAAGAGGGAGAACAGGGATGGTAAAAGCTCCAGTTCCAGAAGAGATGGAGGAGGACCTGCTCTGCTGAAGTCCAAATCCTTGGAAAAAAGGAAAAGGAAAAAAGGAAAAGGAAAAAAAAAGAAAAGGAAAAGGAAAGGAAAAAGAAAAGGAAAAGGAAAAAGGAAAATGAAAAGGAAAAAGGAAAAAGGAAAAAGGAAAAAGGAAAAAGGAAAAA
>NW_020885664.1:6449-10740 GCF_003945725.1 Corapipo altera
AAGAAAAAGAAAAAGAAAAAGAAAAAGAAAAAGAAAAAGAAAAAGAAAAAGAGAAAAAAAGAAAAAGAAAATAATCTTCCTTCCAAATCTTTGGAAAGAATCCCCTGGGGAAGTCACAAACTGCTCAAATCCTAGAGATCTTTGCCCTTTTAGCTTTCTTACAGCTAAAAAGTTGCCAGATGGCCAAAAACCAAAAAAAATTCTAATCAAAATCCCCTGTAAAATTAAGAGTGGACGGAAAAGAATTGCTGCTACAGGACTTTGGACAAACAAACATGTTTCTGGACCAGGAATCTTCAGGTATTTACAGGGATTTTGTCATGTCCATGCAGTCTAAAATCCCTACAAGCTCTTCTTGCAACACTTTTTGAATCAACACTTTTTGAATCAATACTTTTTGATCAACACTTTTTGAACCCATTTGACAGTTACTGTCAAGTTTAAAACAGAAGCCAAGGAGCTTTAAGGTTCCTACAGTTATCATGGGAAAATGTGGTGAGGGAAGGGAATCCATGGGGATCTAAGCAAAATAAAGCTGAAATTGGTCCCACATGAAGCACTGAGGGATCTAAAAGGCAGGAGATGATTAAAAAAATCCCTAATTTTGGATTTGTTTTGATCTGAACTCACACACGACGCTTCAACCCCGAGCCCTTGGGCTCCAGGAAACAAAACTTCACGTGCTTCATCACTCTGGGCTTATTAAATCCCTGGTTTTCCTTTCCTCCTGTCTCTTCCCAAGCCTTGTTTGGCTCTGGAAGTTGGTTTTTGATCCCTCTTTCCCTGGAATCCCAAGCCTTTGAGCTGCCCTTCAGGAAGAAATCACCCACGTGCTTTTTGGATTTTTTTTCCTGTTCCAGATGGGATGGAAAGAGCTTTTTATTCAATTAAGTACCTTTTAGGATTTCCACCAAATACTTTTCCTTGTCAGGAGCCCAAGGACTGTGATCAGTCCATACTTTCATTTTCTCCCACACTTCCATGAAGAATCCTGTCGGCCTTGACCCAAAACAGGTTATTTTGCTAATGGATTTTGCTTGGAGCCAACTCACCTCACCCTACTTCCTATTTTCTGCTGCATTCCAGCCCCACAATCCCTGATTCTCACGTGGCCAGACCCACAACAGCCTCTCAACTCATTTTTATTTCAAATTAAAACCAAATGAGCAGCTTTCAAGAAGACACTTGCAGGAGAACAGTTCCCTTTTTAACTAGAAACAGGTTTTTTTCTCTTCTTAACAACAGATTACAGTCCTTAAAGGCCAAAATTCATTCAAAATCCAGATTATTTTGACTTTTTCTTTAATAAAATTAAAGCAATTCCTAAAAAGAGGATGGTACCTGAACGGGACCGGTGTGCAGATGATGCTCCGTGTTCCATGCCCACTAATCCATGGAAGTGAGGAGGTTTAGGATATTCTATCTGCTGAGACAGGAGTATCTCAGCCTGCCCTTCCCAAATCTTCCCTTCCCAAACCTTCCCAAACTTTCCCTTTCCAAACCTTCCCTTCCCTTTCCCTTCCCAAACCTTCCCCTCCCAAATCTTTCCTTCCCAAACCTTCCCTTCCCAAACCTTCCCTTCCCAAACCTTCCCAAACCTTCCCAAACCTTCCCTTCCAGCACTCCAGAGCACTCAGCCTGAAGAGTGTTCAAAAACAACCTGGAAAGAATTGTGGGAATTAAAGGAACCGGATGGGAGGAAAACCCCTCACCCAGAAATTCCACAGCTCGACCTTTACCTGCTGGAGTTAAATCTGAGCTGGAGCAACGACCATCCCGGGATGGAAACGCCTTTCCCTCGGCATTCCCACTGGCAGGAGCTTTGGAAAACAGAGCAGAACACAGGGAGGGAACATTCCAAGGTAACATTCCAAGGTAACGTTCCAGCTCTCATCCCTCGTGCTGGATGAAGGACTGAGCTTCCTTCAGCCAGCCCAGCCCACCAGCAGCAACACGGGATAAATCTGCTTCCCAGGCCTTTTTGGCTCTTCCCTCTGGAAGCAGGGGGGTTGGAGGGCTGGATGGATGGCTGAGTGACTTACTCTTTATCCCTGAAAATAAAAAATGAAGCTTCTCTAAGTGTGTGTTTGGTGTTCAGTTTAGAACTTCTCAGATTTCAGGCTGGATGGGATTAATTTGTTGGGGTGAAGAGAGATCTCAGAGCCCTCCTGGGGAACATCCCTGGGGAGGGACATCCCAGAGGGGAGACCTTCCTGCCCTTTCCTTCCCTGAGAAGAATTAGAAGATGAAGAATTAGAGACAAAGCTTTGGGAGGGTGTGTGAGCTCAGCTGTTAAAAGGGCTGTGTTTTAAGTCTCAGTGGTGCCAGTGCCAGTTCCGGTGTTCCCAACCTCTCACAGGGAGGGAAGGAATTCACTGAGCCCAAAGGGTGACAAAAATGCATCCAAACCACATTGTTCTAAGTTTTTATCCCTTTTCTTCCCAAACCTTCCCTTTCCAAACCTTCCCTTACCCTGAAAATAAAAAAATGAATCTTCTGTGTGTGTGTGTTCAGTGTTCAGTTTAGAACTTCTCAGCTTTCAGGCTCGCTGGGTTTGGTTTTTTGGGATGAAGAGGGATCTCAGTGCCTTCCTGGGGAACATCCCTGGGGAGGGACATCCCAGAGGGGAGACCTTCCTGCCCTTCCCTTCCCTGAGAAGAATTTCCTTTCTGTTTTTCCCTCCCTCTTATTCCTTCTCATCCCCTGGAAAAGAACAACCCCAAAACTTCCCCTAGTGCTGGTACCAAACCCTCTTACAAGAACAGGGCTGGAATATGTAGAGCCAGAGGTTTCCCTCTGGAGATTTTCCCAAAGTAATTCCATCTAAGGGAACAAAAGCTCCAGAAAAATCCTGTATTTCTTATAAAACAGGTGTTTTATTGCCTTGCCAGTGTTTAATAAATGGTAATGTATTCACACAGTCAAGGTTGCAGAGTTAATAAATGACATTTAATGCTGGTCTAAACAGAGAAAACCACACTGAAAATAGACAAGGAAAGGAATTGTGTTTTATTTAAGGGTGAAAATGCTGGTGTGGGGTTTCACCCAGGCACAGGTGGGTGTGTATCTCTATATATATGGATATATCTGGATATATCTGTAATATCTATTCATATGTGAGTGTTACCAATTAACTGAATGATTCTGGGTGACTCAAGCAAGACTCTCCTGCAGAAAGTGAAAAAGAAAGAGAGAAAGAAAGAAAGAAGGAAAGAAAGAAAGAAAAGAAAGAAAGAAGGAAAGAAAGAAAAGAAAGAAAGAAAAAGAAAGAAAGAAAAATAAAGAAAAAAGAAAAGAAGGAAGAAAGAAGGGAAAGAAGAAAGGAAGAAAGGAAGAAAGGAAGAAAGGAAGAAAGAAAGGAAGGAAGGAAAGAAGAAAGAAAGAAAGAAAGAAAAAGAAAGGAAGGAAGAAAGAAAGAAAAATAAAAAAGAAAAAAGAAAAAAGAAAGAAAATAAGAAAGAAAGGAAGCAAGAAAGGGAGAAAGAAAGAAAGAAAAGGAGAAAAAGATATAAGGAAAGAAAGAAGGAAAGAAAGGAAAAAAAAAGGAAGACAGAAAAAGAAATAAAAAAGAAAGAAGAAAGAAAGAAAGAAAAAAGGAAGAAAGAAAGGAAGGAAGAAATGAAGAAAGGAAGGAAGGAAGAAAGAAAGAAAGGAAAAGAAAGAAAGCGAAAGAAATAAAGGAAAAAAGGAAGAAAGAAAGGAAGAAAGAAAGGAAGGGAGAAATGAAGGAAGGAAGAAAGGAAGGAAGGAAGAAAAAAGAAAGAAAAAAGAAAGGAAGAAAGAAAGAAAAAAAGGAAAGAAAATAAGAAAGAAAGAAAAATAAGAAAGAAAGAAATATAAGAAAGAAAGAAGGGAAAACCCACCAAGAATTTCTACTTTTTTTTTTTTTTTTTCAAAAGTCATTCAAAAGTCAAAGTTAAAACCTTAACACTGACTGATGGGTCCCAATATCCACCTCATTCTTTTCAGCCTCTCTGCCCTGGCTCGTGTTTCACAAGTAAAACCAGGAGTAAAGTTATTACAGGCAATGTTGAGAGCCCCAAAAAACACTTGGAGGGGGTCAGGACATTCCCACCTCCTGACTCCAGCCTGGGTTCTGGAGCCTCCTTCTCCATCATCTCCATCATCAAAAATGCCTCATAAAACCAGTTTCTGTTCTGCCCAGTCACTCACCCTGATGGAGGACAATTATTCATGTGTTTTACTCTCAGAATTTACATTGGACCAAGTGATGGAGAAGAGCAAATATTTAGGTTTTTTTCCTGCTGGCACATTCCTGGTTATCCCTGTG
>NW_020885665.1:0-10733 GCF_003945725.1 Corapipo altera
CCAGTGGGTCTGCTAGGGAACGACTCACCGGTCCCCCTCAGTCACTGTTCTGGTGTGCAATGGCAGTATTTGTGAATCTTTCTCTTAGTTGGGGGCAGTCTCACTTCCAATGACCTATCTGCAAGCAATTGGAACATTGATTCGGTCCTATTCTGGTGGGTTGGGGCTTGAATCCCCCTCTCCCCCTCATAGGGTAGCCACGACCTCTACCCGTGGCATTTGCGTCTGGGAACTTTGTGTTTCGGGTTGCCACTGCTACTGCTACGACTCGAGCAATTCTTTTATCTTCTCTTTTTTTCTCTTCTTTTTCTCTGTTGTATACCTCCCAGGCCTCATTCATCAATGTCTCTAAATCTCTGTTTGCTGGATGCTTAAGTTTTTGCAATTTCTTTCTAATGTCGGGAGTACACTGTCCCATTACTAACCCTAGTAGTTGTTGCCTCCCTTCTTCTGATGCCGGGTCTAAGGGTGTATATTGTCTCATGGCAGTTCTGAGTCTGTCCAGAAATTCTGAGGGGGTCTCATCTTTTCCCTGTCTAACATCATACAGGGTTGCCCAGTTAATGGCTTTAGGTATGGCATTTCGCAGGTCTAATGCTATTAGCTTCCTGTATTGCACTAGTCGCTCATATTGAACTGGATTGTTCGGATCCCAATCTGGATTCCTGTTTGGAAATACTACATCTAACTCTTTGGGCAATAAGGTGGCATGATCTCTCCCTGTGCTTAATACAAGTTCCTTCTCTGTTTCTTTTAATTCTGATAACATTACCTCTATATCGTCCCAGTCAATGTCTTGGTTCTTTGCTAATAATTCGAACCTCCTAGCTACCCCCTTGGGATTTTTCCTAAAATTCTTTACTTCTTCTCTCCAGTTGTTCAAATCACTTTGAAACAGGAGGCTAGGCCCAAAACATGTAATAGACCTAGAGGCAATAAATTAGAAATATAACAGGATCAGGTAGACATTTGAATAGGAGAAATAGACCTGGAGCCAGGGTTTTTTCCAAGCTTCAGTGAGTGGGTCAAGAACAATGGAAAAGAAGAAGGGTCAAGCTGAGGAAGATGAGTTGAAGCCCCCTGCCCCATGGAGGAAGATGGGAACTCCCCTCCGAAATGGGGAACCAAGAGAAACATCGCCCCAAGTCCCGCCTGAGCTCCACCTATACTCCGTCTATTATTAATATGCATAGATAGATGTTGTAATCACTTGAATATGCATTTAATCACATCTGAAAATTGTATAAAAGCATTGATTCTCTGGGAAGCCTTCGAGCAAGTTTGTCCAGCGCAAACTGGCTTGCTCCCAACGTTGAATAAACAAATACCTTGCTGCTTAAAGATAAAAAGTCTCTGAGCAGTTTCTTGGACCGATTTTTCGGATTCATTTGGCGACCTGCGGCAGCACACCTTCTCCACCCGGCTGCAGAATCCCTCGGAGGACGGGACCCCCTTGGGTGCCCTCGGGTAAGTCTTTTTACCCGAAGGGGCTCCCTCCTTTGGTGGCTTCTTGCGGGGGCTGGACAAGAACACTGCCTATTGATAAAAGGTATTTGTATCTGGTTTCTGGTTTTGTTTATTCTGGTTCTGGTTATTCTGGTTCTGGATACCCGTGAGTCGAGGCGGGATGTCGTCTCGCGGGGGACACGGGAGAGGACGCTCTCCCATGGGAATATCCCCTCTGGTCTGGTCTGGTTTTGTTTGTATTTGGCCAAATATTGTTGTTGTGTACCTGATATATCTTGCTTACCTTGAAACATCCAGGAGCACATAGTTAAAGGTATTATCATGCTAAGAGTTGCTTTGTGAGAGGTAGTGCTGAAGAGTTAACTATAAGCACATCACTTTGGATAAGACTTAGAATTAAGATTTGTCAGTTTTGCAACTGTTAGTTATATGTATGAGCCTTGTGTAACAGATATAAGGTTTGCCTCCCCGACAGACAAAGTTGGGTCAGAACCAGTGTGCATATTGCAGAAAAGACGGACACTGGAAACAAGAATGCCCTGAATTAACAGGTGGAAATACAGGCATAGGAGGGGCTGTTGTTGCTTACAGAGTACTGAGTGAAGGGAGGGTCAGTAGGCCAGTGCCTAGGGGACCTGCTGGTAAAAATTAAGTTAGGGGAAGAAAAAGAAGAATTAGATTTTCTAATTGATACTGGGGTTACATTTTCTGTTTTGAATTAATACCTAAAAGTAATAAATATGTTTAAGTCGTGGGTGCCACTGACCAGTCAGAAAAGTTTTCTTTTGAACAAAATTGGAAAACAAATGGGAGTGCATCAAGTTTTTGTATTTACCAAATTTATCCAAACTCGTATTGGGCAGAGACCTACTAGAAAATCTGGGAACTGTAATAGAATTCAAACAAGGTAAAACCGAACTTAAGGTAAAACTGAACTTAAGGTAAAGGAAGAACAATTAATAGCAGCTCTGAGTTTAGCAATGAGCTATGTGGAGTCAAACCAGGGTAATTCAAATGTCAGTCAAATTTTAGATCAGGTATACCTAGGAGTTTAGGCTATTGAAACACCAGGAAAGTCGAAAAGAGAAACTCCCATTGAAATAGAATTACGACCAGGAACAAATCCAGTAATTAGGAAGCAATATGCACTGAGGTTGGAAGATGGAAGAGGAATTGAGTCAGTAACAGATAACTTTTTGAAATTAAGGTTTTTGTAGAGTGTGAATCAGATTTCAACACCCCAATTTTACCAGTCAAAAAACCAAATGGAACACATAGATTGGCTCAGGATTTAAGAGCAGTAAATAAAATAGCTAAAACATACATGCACCTATTGCAAACCTATATACCCTATTAACGATATTAAAAGAAAGTGTAATTTGGTTCACAGTATTAGACTTAAGAGATACCTTTTTCTGCCTTCCCTTAACACAGGAAAGTCAAAGGTCTTCAAGTGGGAAAATCCCACCACAGGAAGGGAAACTCAACTCATTTGGACAGTGTTACCTTAAGGGTTTGAAAATATTCCCACAATTTTGGGAATTAATTAGCTAAAGAATTGGAACAATGGCAGTCACCACCAGGAAAGGGTGTACTTTTATAATATGTGAATGATCTATTGATTGTTACTGAAAATCAAGAAGAATGTGTCCAATGGACAGTAAATCTCTTAAACTTTTTGGACTTAAATGGGTATCGAGTCTCTCAACAGAAAGCACAGTCGGTGCAGAAACAAGTTGTGTACCTGGATTACGAAGTATCTGAAGGACAATGATCACTGGGGACAACAAGAAAGGAAACTGTCTGCCAGACACCGAAACCACAGATGGTGAGAAACCTTCAAACCTTTCTAGGAATGACAGGTTGGTGTTGTTTATAGATATATCAGTATGGAGTAATTGCAAAACCTTTATATGAACTGCTGAAAATGACTAAGGGCAACCTCATCTGGACCCCCGAAGCAAGTGGAGCCTTCAAACAACTGAGATGAGAACTCATGAGGACTCCGGCGTTGGGATTGCCTGATGTAACGAAGCCCTTTTGATTGTTCTCGCATGAATGACAAGAAATGGTTCTGGGGGTCCTGGCTCAACAACAAGGGCCATACAAAAGAACAGTAACCTACTTCTCCAAGCAATTGGATGAAGTAAGCAAATGATGGCCCACCTGCCTAAGGGCAGTAGCAACAATGATCATAAATATAGAAGAAGTCAGGAAATTTACAATGGGACAGAAAATGACTGTGTTAGTGTCCCACACAGTATCTACAGTACTGGAACAGAAAGGAAATCATTGGCTGTCACCCTCCCAGTTTCTGAAATATCGGGTAATCCTGGTTGAGTCAGATGACATAACCATTCAGGTAATTAATACTGTTAACCCAACTTCATTCCTAGAAGGAAGACTCTCGGCTGCACCTGTCGTGCAGGACTACCTGGAAACCATTGAAGCAGTGCACTCCAGCTGCCTGGACCTTAAAGAAGAACCACCCCTGGATGCAGAAGACTGGTTTACCGATGGCAACAGTTTCATAAGACAAGGTGTGAAGATGGTTGAGTATGCTGCGACCACCACTACTGAGGTAATCAAATCAAATCCTTTGCCTGCAGGAACCTCAGTCCAGAAAGCAGAACTGATGGTTCTCATTCGAGCTTTAGGATTGGCAGAAGGAAAACAAATTAACACCTGGACTGACTCCAAATATGCCTTTGGCATAGTTCACCCTCACAGAGCAATTTGGAAAGAAAGGGGACTTTCAACTCTTCAAGGAAAAGTTGTGAAATATGCCGAAGAAACTCTACAATTACTAGAAGCTGTACAACTCTCCTCTCAGGTGGCAATTATGCACTGCCAAGGACACCTGAAAGGTAACACTGTCCTGGAAATAGGAAACAGAAAAGCTGATGCAGAAGCTGAATTAGCTGCTGCAAGAAGTAAAGAACTACCAGTAGCAGCTTTAGTGCTAGAAGAATTAGACACAGATCAACAGGTAGAATATCAAGAAACAGATAATAAGTGGACACATGAAAATGAAGGTAAGGTGTTAGACAATGGGTGAGGTTAACTAAAAACAGGTCAGTTAATACTATTAGAAAAATTAGTGTGGCAGTTTGTAAAAGTAAAACATGATAAAACTATTGGAGCTTAGACTCACTCTATTAGCATTTAAGGACCAGAGTAGCAGGACCAAATTTATTGACCACAATAGAGCAAGTCACATCCCAATGTGAACTTTGTCTGAAATACTGGAACAAAAAATACACCAAGGGGCAATAAGTAAAGGGCATTTCCCAGGTAAAATTTGGCAAATTAATTTCTATGAGCTCCCAAGAAAAAGAGGGGAAGTCCTGTTATCTCTTAGTTTTGACTGACACATTTTCTGGATGACCTGAAGCTTTCCCATGTAGAAAAAAATGAATCAAAAGGAGTGGTTAAAGTCTTGTTGAATGAGATTATACCACGGTTTGGAATGCCTAAGAACATCTCTTCAGATAGAGGTTCACACTTTTGTGCATAAATTGTACAAGCAATAAGTAAAGCACTAAAAATCAATTGGCAACTGCATATGCCCTACAGACTCCAAGCAAGTGGGCAAGTAGAAAAGATGAATCATCTCATTAAGCAACAAACTGCTATAATATGTCAAGAAAAAAATTTTCATTAGTCAAACTTTACCTAATGCTTTAATCAGGCTAAGGGTCAAGCCAAGATCAAAAGAGAAACTGAGTCCATTTGAAATTCTGTTGGGCAGACCCTACATGATGCAAACTGTGAATAGTGAAGCTGTAGATCAAATCAGTAATCAGTATGTGTATGATTATGTTGTGGTTATAGGAAAACAATTGCAGAAAATGCTACAGTGGTGTTAGAACACCAACCCAAGCAACCTGATTGTAAGTTACATCCATTCAACCCTGGTGATCGGGTATATGTTAAGAATCTTTCAGGAGATCCACCACGAGAGAAGTGGGATGGACCCTACCAGGTGTTGATGACCACCTTAACAGCGATCCGGGTGAAAGAGAAACCCACGTGGATCCACTACTCTCGAGTCAAGAGGGTTCCGGAGGAAACATGGACCTCAGGAGAGGAATCATCTGCACTCAAACCTTCTCAATGCTGATCTTTGGACTGATAAGTACATTGGTGTTAAATCAAACTCTTGCCCAAAAATCATTATGGTCTCAGACCTATAATGGGAGTTCTAGTCTACGATTTACTATAAATACAGATATTCTGAATTCATCTGAACTGAACCAATACAATCCATCTGTCATAATCCTCCAAGGAATGAAGGTACTGAATAATTAGTAAAATCCTGGTACCCCATACAATGCAAGTGTTTTAATCGGCACAGATTAGATGGTCACCCAAAATTGACGTTACTGTGAAATGTAATTAGTGGTTGATCAATGCTGGCACACCTTCACTCTAGATAAATCAGTTTCTGTGATGTGTCAGTGGACATTCAGGGAAGGAAATATAACCAAGAGATTTACCACCACCAGTTCTACATCTCCTTCTTTAACCTGTGAGAGTGTCCATAATTTAACTTTTGCTGGACCTTACGTAATTAGACACTCAAATGAACAGAAGCTGTTGTTAGATCCCACATATTCACTGAAGAGGGTTCGAATAAACCTCCAGGTAAACATATATTCAACAAAACCTTAAAGGTTGGCATGCATGGATAGAGGTCAGATCCCCTTGTACCAGAATTCAAAGGGATGTAACTGGATGGTTTAACACAGGATTAGGTGTATTAAACACCATAGATCAAGAAGTATTAGTGAATAAACTGAGTGCTGTCACATCTGATCTAGGAAAACTTGAAGTCCCTTTAAGATCATCTTTGCTCACTTTAGCAGAAACACAATCATTGGCAGTTAAATTGTTAACATTAGTAGCTAACCACACTGCAAAGGATTTCACCAAGATCATTGACTATGCTGGTGTCATCCATAAAAGACAATGTCTCCAAACTCAACAGTGGGTACAATCTGTAGCTGCAGGAATATTAAGAGAAGGAACTTCAGGAATATTACCACAGGAGGTAAGAAAAATAATAACTAGAAACAGTTCCACTACACAATTTGAGAAAAATTACCAAGCGTGGTGGCAGTTAGTGAACTTCACTTATAATCCTCAATATGAACAAATTGAAGTTTATGTACTCACTATCAGTGCAGCTAAAGAAAAGACCATCTTTCCTATTTTGACATTAAGAACCATACACCAAAATGTAATTTTCAGACCCATAGACCATAATGTTTGGGCAAGTTACGATCACACCAAGAAAAAAGTGACAGTCAGTCAGTCAGTCCTGAGGCATGTATTCCTAAAGGACAATTAGGATATATCTGTGAAAATGCTGTAGTAGGAAATGAAGATTTATGCTTAGATACTGAAGATAGTCTGTGTACCTTTGAAATGCTTCCCCATGCTAAAACCCAATCACAAGTCTACTACATAAGAAATAGATGTGCATGTGTTAGAATCTTTTGTGTTCATTTTATCACAGATATTTTTCATGAAGTAGTGAATGGTACTCATTTTTTTTTGTTTTACTAAAATAATAGGCTGTGACTGATTATATCATTCTAGTGACTACTAGACAACAGATTGAAGCTGATTATATAATGCATCATGATGTGTCAAAATTACAGATAGGAATGAACATTAATCTTTTTTAAAGTAATGTTTAGACATCCTGATATAGAAAAACTGGTCCAAGAAGTAAACAGAACGACTAAACGAATGCTCTAGCAAGTAGAACATGACACTGAGAACATAAAAACTGTTTTAACCAAAGTGAAAAAGTGGGAGAGCACCACTGGTGGGACATATTTACAGGATACTCCCCTACAGCATCACAAGTGTTTCACTATTTAATACATCCAATATTGGTTTTAGGAGTTGGCATGATTCTACTATTGGTCCTAATTTTTTGACTATGGTACAAATCAAGCATCATGGTTAGAAGGATGCAGATAATGTGGGTTGTGATAAATACCTATCAAAACCCATTGGAACTTGACAAAGGAATTCGTAAATTATAAATAAAAAGGGGGGAATGAAACAGGAGGCTAGGTCCAAAAGAGTTAACTAAGAACTTTGGGCCTGCTAACGAGCTACCAACATCCAAAATGATCTGTGCTCCTTCTGTTCTACTTACTGGACCAAAGCTTCAGAGAATAGTACAAGAACATGTAATAGGTCTAGAGGCAATAAATTAGAAATATAACAGGATCAGGTAGACATTTGAATAGGAGAAATAGGCCTGGAGCCAGGGTTTTTTCCAAGCTTCAGTGAGTGGGTCAAGAACAATGGAAAAGAAGAAGGGTCAAGCTGAGGAAGATGAGTTGAAGCCCCCTGCCCCATGGAGGAAGATGGGAACTCCCCTCCGAAATGGGGAACCAAGAGAAACATCGCCCCAAGTCCCGCCTGAGCTCCACCTATACTCCGTCTATTATTAATATGCATAGATAGATGTTGTAATCACTTGAATATGCATTTAATCACATCTGAAAATTGTATAAAAGCATTGATTCTCTGGGAAGCCTTCGAGCAAGTTTGTCCAGCGCAAGCTGGCTTGCTCCCAATGTTGAATAAACAAATAACTTCCTGTTTAAAGATAAAAAGTCTCTGAACAGTTTCTTGGACCGATTTTTCGGATTCAACTTGTCGTAAATGGTACTTTTATTCGTGCCTGCTCTCCTGCAATGGGCATTATCCGTCGAAGGGGAGTTATTGTATAACTTCCCTCGACCCTCTCTTTTGCTTCCTTTCGTGCTACAGACCTGGTATAGTGTGGGTGACTAGTCCCTTCCCCGGGGTCTTTCTCCTGGACCTCGGTGTCCATTCTATTCTTTTTCTTTTCTTTTCTCTTTCCTCGTTTCTGTTCCTCATCCTCGCTCCCCATTCCTGCCCAGTCATCGTCTGCCAACCCCCTGGCATGGTTCACTCAGTCCAACCGCCTCTCTCTCTGGATTTGGAGAAGACGCTGTCGACGCCCAACCTGCCCGGGGCTGCACTCCTCATCTTCCTCTATTCCTCTAGTATCCCTTTTATCATCTATTTGAATTACTATGTTTAATCTTTGTGGGCTGTTTTCCTTTTCCCCCTGAGTTACAGTGTCACTATCTTCCTTACTGCATCTTATCCTGGGGAAATTACCCTTCCTTTCATTGCCCCCTGATCTCGGTGGGCTACTTTCGTCCTCATAATTTTCAACTCTTGGTGTGCTACTTTTTACTCGACAGATGCCTGATCTCCGTGCACTATCTTCATTTCTTGGTGTACTGCTATCTCTATTTCTGCTGTCTTTTGATTTAAGTGGACTACTCTCTTCCCCATGACCCTCCAGTCTTGTCGGGCTACTCTCTCCCTTATCGATCTCTGACCTGGGACTACCCTCCTCTCTGTAACTTCCTGACCCCTGTGGACTACTCAGTCCCTGCGAGCCACTTTCTCCTTGGCGGTTCTCTGATTTTGATGGACTACTTTCTTCCCAACTGTTTTCTGATCTTTGAGGACTATACCCGGTCTTAAATCCCCCCAATTCCAGTGAAATATCTCCTAATAGGCTAGTGTCTCTTTCACCCTCTCTCCGCTTTGGTGGCGGCACCCTGTATCCTGGCGCATATGGTTGATACTCCCATAGGCTTACTTCACTTTCTTTTTCACTGTCCCTTCTTTTTAGTTTAAGACACTGCTGTCCGATACTACAGGCGTCACAACAGCGCTCCCTTGGTCTCAGATTTTTCTGATCCTTTTCCAAAACTAAGACCAAAGGATCCTGTGGTGTGACATTTACCCCACATTCCCTCTGCCATTCAGGTTTGCTCCTTAGCGTAAAAAGACATATTGCAATACATCACTTCATCCCACTTGCCTAGTCTACGAAGGAACAACATAAGTTGTAAAATAGTGTTGTAGTTTGTTGTCCCTTCAGGTGACCATTTTTCGTCATCATCTAGTTTATACAGAGGTCACCATTGCGTGCAGTATTTTAAGAGTGTCTTTTTGCTTATGTTTCCTCCTGGGGTTCCTCCTAGATCTCTCCAATGCTTTAAAATGCATCCTAAAGGGTTTTTCATATTTATGTCTTTACTTTACTGGCTTCCCATTATTCTTATAGGGACTTAATTATGTGGCAATAGTAAGGTTTTATAGAAGGTGAGGGGGTTTACCAGGTTAGGGTGTCTTACCAGATTTTCCTATTATTCGAACATCGGTAATATACCAGCTAACCCAGGGATCGTGTTTCCAGACCGGTGCCCAATTAAGGAAATCTTCTACTACTAGAGGGTCGTATCCCAACCTTCCACTTTCTTTTTCTAATTTTCCTATGAACTCATTTATGTGATACTCTATTATATCAAGCAATTCTTGTCTCTGGATTTGTGCTTCTATGTCTAGCTGGGCTAGACTTCCACCAATATGTTCTAACTGAGTAACTTTCGGTATGTTAGTGAACTGTACTTTAAACTGCAGTACCTTTCTTATTCTATTCCACCGTCTCAAGGTATTCCTTACTTTGTTCCAACACTTCATGTACACAATTTTCCAGTCACTTCGTCCGTTTCTGGGACTCCTCACTCGTTCCGCACCGATGTTGCATCTCAGTCACACTCATACAAGCTTGCACGCTTGATATAAAAACTTTCCCACCTTCTGGTTTCTATCTGAGCAATTTACATCACCAAGCAAGGTCGTGAGATGGTGCCGCAGACCGTGAAATATGGGTTTGCTGTAGGCTGTCAGATCTATGTTACAAAATCACAGGATGTCGCTGCAAACTATAAAACACACTTCTTACAGAAAATGCAACCCAGATGTTACAAATACTTGTCTATGAGTGTGGCAGCAATAGAATCTTACCCACTTGGTTTCTACTAGATCTTGATTCGACCAGCAGCGTATACAATAGAAACTAAGGGTCCGATTGAGTGCTATCTCTTGTGTTCCTCTCGGACCCAAAATATATTTTCCACAATTGTTACACAAGGCTCTAACATACAGTGAACAATAACAGAAAGGACAAATTTTAATCCTAGGATTTAGGCGGGCTGGCAAAAGCTTATTCACTTTTACAGAACTGAGATTGCAATCATTTCCCATGTAGGGTTGTAAGACATCTTACAAAATGAGTTATTTTACAAAAACATTTTACAAAGCAATATATAATTCCCAGAAGACGAACAAACCACTACGAACAGTGATTAAAATGTCTCTAATGATAGAACTCTTTCTGTACCTTTAAG